>NW_027491631.1:785000-842989 GCF_021521415.1 Bidens hawaiensis
TGTTCGCAAGGGCCAACTTGATCCTCTTCCCTAGGACCTGAAAACTTCTATTGCTTCATTTGGTAATCATATCAATTGTATCCATGACCCTATTGTGTTTCTCTGCATCAACAAGACTAACCAAACTTGTTTAGACGGGTTAGTAAAATATAGCACATATCTTTCATACCTGAAATATATGTTTTAACCCAATCTGATGTCTCCTAGCTAGATACATGTCGATGAATATAAATAAAGAAAATAATAATCATATATATAGCTAATAGTACAACATAATGCACATACACAATTCATTATGGCATTTCCGAACCAATAATATTTCATAGTCATATAGGAAATGATATATAATCATTGTTAGACATTCTTTAACGTGCTAAAAGGATTAAATTTGTCCATGGTAAAATTTGTCAACATTTTAATATGCACTTTGATGGATTTATAAACATATAACACATATCCTCGAACTATAAGTCGAGCAAAAATCACACTGTGTCAAGGTATTTCAAAAAGAATTTTCTCTTTAAAATCTCATAACTTTCTCTTGATGATATGTACATCATTGTAAACTGTGATTATAATAACCTTTTAAGAGTGAAATTTTGATAAAAGTATGGCGAATTATATCCAACTTATCCCCCCTCTTTATCAAAATATCTCTTGATTTGTGCCAAGCTCAATCCGAATAATTTAGTCCATAAGCATAAATCCATGCATTTACCAAAGGACTTATTTTTAACTTGACAAATTATGCATACAAATTCACTTTTTCAGGATTTTTGCTGCATAAACTTGCTCATTAACACATCATTTTGTATCAATATCAAAAATCCATATTGTACAATTTCTTTGTTTATTGAGATGTTGTACTCATCATGTACATTCTCTTCTATGTGTATGCTTATTGATGCACACGAATTCAATCATTAAGATGTAACAGTTAACCTTTCAAGTATTCAACTACCTTAGGAAACTCTTCAGAAGCTTCATTTATGTTCAATAATTGTAACGTATTCAAATATGACTCTATACACAACAATCAATGTGTTCTCGAGAACTTACTTTACATGATTAAATAATTCAAATCCTTTAGAGACTTTTTTGTAAACTTTCAATATCAACTGAATCATAATATTTTATTAAACGCATAAATTCTCTCTTTGTATTAACGGACTATTTATGTATCGGAATGTCATTGATTCCACCACTGGAGAATGCGTCTCCTTATAATCAGTCATGAGTCTTTGCAAAATCCTCGTGCCACCAATTTTGCATTATATCACTTAATTTAATTTTCATAACTTATATAAAATACCCATTTGTATCTAACACATTTTACAACTTTAGTTGTATGGACTGCTGGTCCAACAAACTTTCAGTTATTTAGAGAATTCAACTATGCCTTGTTTGCGTCTTTCAACTTTGGCCAATCATTTTGTAGGCAGATTTAGAATATTGATCCTCATCATTATCATTTCAAGCGCTAATGATACACACACACACACATATATATATATATAAGTAAAACGACGTCGACTCTATTTTGATTCCATATATCTTTGTAGACATGATACAATATAATTTATTGAGATCTCTTTGTTTTCAGGTACCTAAGGTTCTTCAAGAACCATCATGTCTAATCTCTTTCAAGAGACCTTTTACTGCACCTCGACTTGACCATCTTCATTATTTGTTCCAATTTTTGAGGAAATTTTACCTTTGGAACCGATCAGTCTACCACGCTACATGCGTGCGTTAGACTTATTATCAATATGCTTTGTCCTTCCGGGACATTTATTAATTGGAGCATTAGCAGTTCGTATAGGTGTCGTAGTTGGACACTCTCTTTTGGTCAGTGAATCGTCCTGTAATTGATTCGCTAATCTTTATATATGAATTATCCTTTGAACTTTTAGTTCATATAATTTAGTTTGAGGATCAATGGTAATTCATTCCAACTAAATTCGTTTTCCAACTGCTTTATTTCTCCCCCTAATGTTGGGAATGATGATTCACTGAAGTGAAAACTAATGAGCTATAAACAAATATCACATTAATGGCTCTAAGTATATAATCATAGATATTGACATAAATTCCCAACTTCCTTTGTGGCCTCATCTTTGTGTCTTGTGGTGGATTAATTTCAGTATATAACACACATTAGATGAGAAATACTTGGTTACTGACCAAAAACCAATTACAATGGGAAGGAAGTATCATAACTTGTTGGCTTGATGTGAATTAGTTTAAAGACATGTAAAATCATATGTACTCACATACAAACATGAACCTTTGCTCTCGTGATAATTGCCTTTGCAACCAATTACAGACATTGAGTAATCGTCTTTAACAAAACAATTTATGTGAGAACATAATATGTTATGAAGTTCAACACTTATTTCAATGATCATTATTAACTTGGGAATCAAATTCATTATTATAACCGAATGTAAATATACCAATCTGGAATAATATGTTTGCTATCTTATTAGCTAAGCAATAGATCATGCAAACATGAAGTTGCGATCTTGATAACCATTTAGACGATGCATCGATTTTCAAAACACTAAATGTTATCATGTTAGGATATGTGTATCCTTTTCTCAATTCCATAACATATAGGGATTTACGCCTCCTTCAGTTGGTAATTAAATTATTTCCCTTGAGAGCAATATTACATGTATAATTATTAGGAAGAATATTTTGGTTCTTCAATAAATGTCACATCATTGACTCGGTGTGGTCTAACCGGTCACGCCATTAGATAATCATGATCCATAAACTTTAGGTTTATGATCGTAGATGTATTATGCTTCTTTAATGCAACTATAAATGAGAAAATTTTACTATCGTTTTCAACGATCACATTTTATCACTTTATATTTTCATATTTTGTTCTCATATACTATCAATCCCTTTTGCCACTTATGGTGGTTAATCTCATTATCAACAAAAAATTATTAAAATTCTTATGGTCGATCTCACGATTAACATGACCATCATTACAATTTACTCAACTATGTTCATGATGACAACGACCAATACATAGTTCCATGAACTTTAGCGAATGGAGTAAAACCAAACAATTTCATGGTTTATATTGTTTTTTCAAGCATAAGTATATGAAAAACCAAACCTTTATACTCTTCTAATAATATTGCTACTTCAGTAGCATATTTGAGGTTTGACAATTGTAAATTGTTTTCCATAATATAAATATCTGCCAAAATCTTATGACCTTCTATAAATCGATAATGAGATTTCAGGGGTATAACACTTTAGGTGCTATATTATCCTAAATAAATAAGATCTATGACCCAAACATTACAATAATACTTCATAATAATAGTAATAAACCACAACTTTATTTTAATTATTTGATTCAATGGTTTCTATGATAGCATATATAATAAAAATATACATAAAGTTGAATTATACAATACATGACCTTATGACATGTTATAAAGCAAGTTATAAAAGTTTATAATAAGCTGCAAATTTTCATCAATTACAATCAAAGATATATAATTTATGTATTACTTATCAAGATAAAATTATCACAAGTATATCTTAGATACAAACAAATATATGTCACTCCTGTTTAAGAAATAAACAAATATCTTCATCAAGTTATCAAGCTATATACTCTTTAAGCAAATATATGTCACCCATATGTCACCCATGTTTAAACATACATATACTCTTTCATCATAGTGATAATAAACACATTTTGTTTGATTATCTATATAAATAAATGAGAACATATGAAATATGTATAACTACGATAGTGATAATCTTCTAATAAAAACTATTAGACACCTTTATCAACATCAAGTACATGATTTTCAAAACAAACATGATATATATATATATATATATATGATGATGATGATGATGATGATGATGATGAAATCATAACATACGGTGCATATGCATGTGCACAGAATTTACACTAGAATCTTAACTAAACATTATCAACAAACCATTAATTTGATTTATATCAAACCTTATACTATTTATAAACTATTATTAATAAAATTAAATATAAAACGGGTACGAAAACATCCCCAAATATGATGACGACTAAGAAAACTAATAATATAATCAATTAAGTTGGAGATGAAACATACCTTGATATCTAGATAGCAAATTGAAAATAACCACTTTTAACGATGTATTATAGATTTTATTGGAACAAGATAAATGTATAACACTCAACTAAAATAGGCCACGTAATTTAACAAAAAAATAATCATGGCTAGTTAAGCTAAGAGCGTATATACTATAATAAATCCAAATCATGTGTATATTATCTGTATATAATTCAACTAATGATAATCGTTTAAATAAATATTTCTTTATACTTCTGAAACTAGTTCCTTTAGCGTAATAAAGAAAGTATATTTTTTACAATTTTCAAACGATTAGTCAGACTATTTACCATTTCACAGTAAAAAGAATACAATAAACAATTATTTTATTTATTTATTTTGTGTTGATGTGATTCAATCTTTTTATTGGGCTGAAATCTTTTAAAATAAATATATATTTTTTCAAAGATAATAATTATAATTCATTATCGTATTCAAAGACGAATATCAATTATGTTTAAAACAAGACTTACTATTAAGATTTGATTTATAAAAATATTTGATAAAATCTAAACATTTTGCATAAATTAATTAACTATTCATTCTAGGAGAAAGAAAACTTGCAAATCCAATTGATACGAACATAATCAAATCGTAAATTCACGTACCTTTTGTTGGCCTTATATACAGGTTCAATATAAGTTTATAATAACAAAATCCACTCAAATATGACCCACTTCTAAAGCAATTCGTGCTGATAACGTGTTGTGAAACAAACCTAATAGCCAAAGAATGAGAGAAGAGATGTAGGGAGAAAGGAAGAGATTTTATTAATTATATGTATAATACAATGACATACAAGAATATTATATAGGGATGGGAAAACTTGGAGAAGAAGCCATATCTATTTTAGGTGTTAATAATCATAATAATTATAATTCATAACAGAAAACAAATTGAAGATTTATTGTGCTTCAAGAAAATCGAACATGGGCCAGCAACATCAATAGAAAGATAAACAAAGGCATGTAGCCGCTAGGCCATTGATATGCAAGTCAAGTTTAATTTTATAAGACAGGATTACATAAATTATCTTTTTATGTTTGCACCAAATTTCACTCATTATTATTTGTTTTCGAAATTGATCTGTTTTATCCTTTAGGATTATAAATCCAACAACGTTTATCTTTTAACGCTAACCTAGTTAGTTTTTCTCGTTAAATTAGATCATGTGTCTTGCACATGAGGGCAGATTAGTTATTTCATCAATTTATTTAAAGAACATTTTAATAATAAAAACAATTAATTTAAATTGTTTATAAATACATCTTATATATATTATAATATATAGGTAAAGGATGGAATACGAAATCGATTATCGTACAATAGGTACGCGAGTGTCTGGAGCGTCCATCTTCAATAATCAAATTACGCGATCCGGCCTCCTTCAACCTCTTCTCCCGTCGATTCCGTCCACCTTCACCATCGCCGTTCAACGATTCCGTCCACCATCCACCTTCGCGACCACCATTTTCTTCCGACGCAACCATCGATCGTTGCTAACATGTCAGTTGATTAAATTGCCCAATTGAAATTGAAATTATTGAACTAATTAATCAATTAAACTTTAAAATTGGTCCAATTAATCATCAATTTGAAGTTTCAATAAATCAATTTTGAGTTTTTGAAGAAACCCAGTTGCAGACGTTCCATATTTTGTTCATATGGTCGAATCAATGATCAAATTAAAAGTCGATTGATGATTGTTTGATGATTATGAGATTATATGAAGTGATTTCAGTGTTCAATTTCATGTTTACATGTGTTTAATTTCTTTTTTTTTGTTAGTTTTAGATGTTCTGAACAGCCAGAACTTCTTAGAACTTCTAAACAGCCAGAACTTTCTGAACACCCAGAACTTCTTAGAACTTCTAAACTAAACAACCTGAACTTCTTAGAACGTATTAGAATGTTTAAAGATGTTCATTTGTTTTTGAACACCCAGTGCTTCGTTGAATGTATTAGAACGTTTAAAGATGTTCTTTTTTGGTCAGAACGTTTAAAAGTATTCAGTTATGTTTCATAACGTTTAAACATAATATTTTAAACCCTAATCAGAGCTCGATTGAGTGCGTTATTTCTGCAATTCCATAATTGATTGATGAATCTAAGTGCTTCAACACATCAATTCGATTGATTAAATCATCATTTGGTGTTTATTTTGGTCAGAACGTTTAAACTTTGAGCAGAACGTTTAAACATGAACCCTAATCAGAGCTCAATTAAGTGTGTTAATATGTATTTTCATAATCGGTTGATGATTCTAAAGCCTCTTACACATTAATTCGATTGATTAAATCATCAATTTTTGATCAATTTGAAGATTTTTAATATTCAGTGACGTTCTTTTCAATTTTGGGTTTTGACTTTTGAGATTTCATACTGTAAGCTGTGATTAGAGTTTTGAAATTGGATTAGATTGAGCGACAAGTTCCGAATTTGGATCAGAGTTGATTTGTAATCGACGAATTTTGATCGCGAACTACTGTTGGGTTATTTACGAAATTGCCACTGCGCGTTTTTTAATCAAACGTTCTGGAATGTCGCGTACCTAATGTACGATAAGCCCTTATTGTACGTTAACCCACCCATAATATATATATATATATATATATATATATATATATATATAATATAAGTTATAAATTTAATTAAAACCCTGACAGTATTCCTCCATTACCACCAAGCTCCATCTCCGGCAAGCCCACCACTTCCGTCTTTTCCGACGACGAAAATCACTACCACTATAACCTGCAAAAAACCACCAACACCACAGTTGACCAACCCTCGTCTATAAAATTATCGTTCAGTAACCCCATCTGTGAATCTGCCATCTGCGAATCCTCTTCTCATCCACTCAAAAATTTGTCATCGGATTTCAAAGTAACTTCAAATTGGGGTTTTGTCAAAAATTGTCATTGAATCCTCTTCTCATCCAGCTATAGTGGTGGTGGCTCGACGGAGATGGACGTGTGGTGGAAGAGGAGGAATAGGAACATGAACAAATGGGAGAGGGGAGGTGGTGTTTGGTTAAATAATATTTATAAATAATTTAATAAAACTGTTTTTAATTATTAAATTTGTTTTCTAAATAAATTGGTGGAATAACAACATGACTTGATTTATCGTGAAAAACTAATTGGATTAGGGTCAAAGGACAAATGTTGTTGGATTTGTAAATGTAAAGGATTAAATAGATCATTTTTGAAAACAAAGGATAATAAGTGAAATTGTGTATAAACATAAATGACAGTCTTTATAATTATGTCTTTATATAATTTGTTAAGAAAAAAATGTAAAAATTTAAAACTTTTAAACGGGGACTTATTTTTTGGGGGGCTAAGCACTTGCTTGCTAAAGCTAACCAACCGACCGGGTTCATCAGAACCCAGTCTTTTTTATGTTTTATATGTAACCTATAATATCATATTAACATGCCAACCCATTATCATTAAAAATAAAATATTCGAACTCATTAATCATAATAAATTTTGTTGAATTTTTTTGTAGTAATGAACTTTCTTTTATAATATAGAAAAGTTAAAAATTGACCAATAAGACAATAACCCATATATATTTAATATAAAAGCCCAAAAATATTAGAATGTGCCAATAAACTAACCCAGTTAACACATAGTAAAAAATAAGTGAAAAAAAATCTATCACAACCAGCGATCGTCGGAATTCCTATTCTTCAACCCAGATTTCACTTATTCGCTAATCGCTATTGCCATATGCCTACCTACTAGCTACAACCTCACGATCCGCGTCTACGGTCTTCGCGTTACTTTACTCGTCTATAGTCCCATTCGAGTCATCCATCCATCTTTCTTTAATTTTAATCTTCAAATATTCAAATCCAGTATGAGTAATACAAAAAATGTAATTAGTTTTTTGTTTGAATTTGTGATTGAATTATATTTATGTTTATCATTTCTGATTATGTTTGACTAAAATTATGTGCACTATGTTTACATAATTGAATTATGTTTGGAATGGTTATTTGTTTACTTGTTTTGAACTTGTGCAGTTTGGGGTCATTCACATTTTTTTAAGAGAGCCGGCGAATTAATTTTGGTTCTTCGTCTTCGAATGCTGCTCCTCAAAAAACAGATTTGAATGATTTTCCATGACTCAACCAATCTGGCCCCAAAAACTTTGACGTCGGAATAAAATCGAGCATTGAAAAATCCCGAACTCATAGGAAAAAAAAACGCCACTGAAGCGTAGCTTTTTTTCAATCCATCAAGCCACCATACTAATGCTAATACTAATACTACTGCCGTACTCTTCATATTGTCACCTAGCTAGCTCTCTTCCCACTCAACTATCACGATAGCTAAAAAGGAAATCACCAAGCCAAGTGCACTCCATCCGGTTTATACCCTCACCAATATGCAACACAAAGTTAATGATGCTCTCACATTTGTAGTGGTTTCTTACTCATATTGGGTTAAACTTTTCCAACTCCATGCACATGAATACAAAGTACTTCCACATATTGATAGCAACACAAAGTCCTCTAGTGGATTTATGACACCCTCTTTTATAAACTATTTTGTCTAGTACTTTGTATTTAGCTTAAGGTGTGTATGCTCAGTTGTTCATTGTAAACCGATATATTAGTTGTATTAGCACTTTGTTTTCAATATCTAAGGAAAACAGCTTCAGCTTTAGTAAGTTAAATCTCAATTTCTACTATTTTAATTGTAGCATTAGTATTTAGTTAAGTCACATTTAATAACCACATTCCAAATTTTGCTACACTATTTTGAAGTGGGTCCGACTAGATTGACATGAAACACTTTTACCCTTTCATGAAAAAACTTATAACGCATGTAGTTTAATGATGTAGGTCGCATCATTAAAATGCATTATGAGACACGGCTAGTGACCCGTTTTGCCGATTTGACATGATTCTTTGCTAATTATTTTTCGAATTAACTTGTTTGACCCATTATCGTTAGTAAACGAGTAAAAACCGCCACAATATTAATTTACCATATTTGACTAGTGAATGCCATATGAAACAGGTTCAGTTGTCTCATAAAGATGAAAAGCTATTAATGCCTGAAGTTGTATACCCAAAGGTTTACAATTTTTTTTTAAATTAAAGCATTAAAAGGTTAAAAAAAGGGTCTTGCTAACCACAACTCACACCCCACAATATGCCATGGATAGTGATATCCGTGGCATATAAAGGTATTTTCTAAAAAGACGTTTTTTTTCTTTTGTGTTTAATTTATTTTATACTTTTAATTATTGTTTTTTATTTTGTTATTTTATTAAAAAAAGTTTTTTTGTTGATTTTCTTTTTCAACAATTATAAAAGCTATAACGAAACAATGTAAATAAACGATATATATATACACACAACCATTACAACGAGTTTGTACAAATAATAACAAAAATTTATCTTAATGGCAGTGTCACGAATGTCATCGTTGCCGTTGTCGCTATCAAACCTACATTTGAATCCCGGTCTATCGTCGTCCTCGCGGCCGCGCCTAACGCCCGGTGTGCTCGCTTCATGGTCAGAACGTGGTGGTGGTTTTTTTTTGTGTTTTTTATTGTCACGTAAATCCTAAGATTTAATTATTGTCTGTTAACACGATGATGACGTTGTCATTTATATATAATTCTACATTTTATTATTATTTGTACAAACCCATTGTAATGGTGGTGGTTTTTGTGTTTTTTATTGTACAACGTCGTCGTTGTCCTCGCGACCACGCCTAATGCTCGATGCGCTCGCTTCATGGTCAGAACGTGGTGGTGTTTTTTTTTTGTTTTTTATCGTCACATAATCTTAAGATTTAAGCATCACTTGTTACCACGCTAGTGACGCTGTCATTTAGATATATTTCTACATTTTGTTATTATTCGTACAAATTTGTTGTAATGGTTGTGTGTGTATGTGTGTATGTATTATTTACAATGCTTCGTTATAATTTTTGTAATTCTTGATAAAAAAAATCAATAAATTTTTTTAATAAAACAACAAAATTAAAAAAAATAATCAAAATAATTAAAATTAAACTAAAACTAAAAATTACATTAAATATAAAAAGACAAAAAAACATGTTTTTCTAAAAGATGCATATGCCACATAGAGCTATAAGTCATGGTTAGATAAAAGACAAAAAAAACAAGTGTTTTTAAAAAACACTTATAAGCCACGAATAGAGCTATAAGTGGCGGTTTGGGCGGTTTTCTAACCACACCTTCGGTGTGGTTAAGCACTAAAAAAAGTAGAGTTGAAAACTGTACTTCTTCAAAGTTATCTCAAGTATATGGTGGCACTATTAGAAAAAAGGCCTTTAATGACACGCATTGCGTGTCATTATCATTAAAGGGTACAGATGACACGCAATATGCGTGTCAAATTAAATGACACGCATTAATGACACTCATTTGTGACACGCGTTTATGACGTAGATGTATGACACGCTTTCATTACTCACATTTATGAAGTCAATTTATGACTGACATTTTGCGTGTCATCGTATACTTTTTTTTTAAATATTATATATATATATATATATATGTCATAATTACTAATTTTTACATTAAATACACAAATATGGCATTAAAAGTATATATATATTAGATATCATATCATAAGTCAAAATATTACAAATATTCCCAAGTTAACAAAAGTATTTGTTAATATTCAAAAGCACACATGTATCACTACCGGAAAATTAACGGTGATGCATAACTATAACTTGACCGTTCTTCTCGAATAGCATCAAAATTCGCATCCGTCTATTCGGTTTTGCCTCCCCCAACCTAAGAAAATTAAACAAACAAATTGTTTCAAAATTTGGTCGAGTTAAAACGATCCGGGTCAAAACATACCAATATAAACATAATCAAACATCTAAATTATACTTACATTGTTATTGACAAGTATTTGAAGTCCATAAACGATCTCTTTCATGAAGTTTAAGATGTAATAACCACACTCGGTACATCCCGGTTGTATGAACAAAATATATTAAACTCAGCCCCTGTTCTAGAATATATATTACATTCAGTTGACTTCATTGCATAATAAGAATTGAAATAAAAGATATGCAACTTGACAAGAGAAAGTTACTTATATGGTGTTATTAAATTTAACGAAGTTTGGCTTTAACTAGGCTATCAACCAACTAGGTTAATTTTACGATCCAAGCCAATTATGACCCGCAACAGACCTGCGCATGCGCTGATCTGCGTAGATCAAAAATTCTGCCCCGCAACAGACCTGCGTGTGCGCTGATCTGCAAAGAATAAAAATTCTTACCCGCAACAGACGTGAGCGTGCGCTGATCTGCAACTGCAAGCGCGCTAAATACAGTAGATCTGCAACTGTGCGCCCGCCTGCCCAGACTAAAAAGTTTGACATGCCAAAATTCTGACATGTGCTTGCTGACTAAAACTCATGAGACAAAATAGAAAAACTCAAAAGTTTTTCAACATCTAAACAACAAAAAACAATGTTTTCATAACCAAATCGGATATCAAACCGGACACGTAACTGGTTTACTGGTTGGACCGGTTGAACCGATCAGCTCGAATTTAAAAACCGGATAAAACTATAATTGTTTAGATATTACACAATTTGTAGAAAATAACAAAAAATTAAGATGTTTAGGAAAAAAACACTATAATCAAATTATAAGCCAGTGTAAATATATTAATAGTTCAGATAGCACCAAATTAAATGTTTCTTAAACAGTTAAATAACTTAGATTACATAAAAATAATTATCTATATATGTTATTACTACTTACAAAGTTAAACAAACAAGTAGGTAGCTCATGTGGCTATACCCTTTTGTTATATCAGAGAGGCCATGGTTTCGTTTCTGTGTTCTTGCGTTTGTTGTTTTTAATTAATATTGCCCAGTTTTATTCATTTCAAAACTAATTGTAAAGCCGGTTCTTCTTGCTAGTTCGGACCGGTTAGGCTACGAATCCCGGTTGAATCGGTCAGACCGGCCGGGCCGATCCGGTTTGAAAAACAATGACAAAAGTAGATTAATATAAACAAATACAAGTAAAGTAATTGATTGTTTTAATACATACAATCTCAGCAGTGAGTCCAACATATCTTTTTCTGCTTAAACGATGATTATATTTATTCTTTGCACACACTTCTTTACTTTTCTTACTTTTTTCACGCATTAGAAACTTTAATTTGTCATGCATTTTTCTAAAACTTAATTATCATTGAACATATACAGAGAGTGAAAATCATTCTGCACTATATAGTGTATGTGTAGAAATAATAATTTATGCTATACATATTAGCGCCTAAATGGGTTTTTTGAAAGTTTAACGAACCTGCAACTTTTTTGAAAGTCTTTGCGCTATAAAAACTTACCGCTCATCTTTTTCACAGACGGATACAAAAGAGGAGGATTGAGTAATTCCACTCATCTTCTATCAAATGAAATCCATGATTTATCGATGCCCGCTTGTTTCTACTTGACACCATGACAACAAACAAAATCAAACATTCAACCTAAATGTAAAATGTATAAACTATATACAACACCATGTAGCAAATTATAAACAAAACATATGTTTCTACATTTTACACGCTCAACACTTAATATTGGTTATTATTAAGCATAATTTCTATTACTGATTGTACGATAACGATAAATAACCAGACAAGCAAATAAGAAATAAACAACATTAAACCTAGTTAGTTAGTTAGTTAGTTAGGGCATTAATTTCATATATTACCTGATGCTGCAATTAATTTCCAATTAGCAAATAAGTAATTAACAGCATCCAAATTTATAAATTGTGAATGTTGAGATTGAATGAACTAAAACATGTGTATTGTTTCTTTGGGTTAATCTTACATCTACAGTTATCTAATATGGTCCAATCTGACACTAATTGTTTGTCTATATGAAAATAATTAGGGTTTGATATCCATATTCATAGTGTATGTTGACTGTTGAGCTTAATTAACAGCATAAACCCTAACCGAAGTTAGCATTCAGGTTTCAAAAATACAATAAAAATATTCCATATAATCAGATTTCAGCAAGCAAAAAACTAATTAACAACATTAAACCCCAACCGATTATAAAACCAACAACTAACAGTAGAACAAAGTAAAATTGAAGGAATATACCTCACTGTAGATGAATTCCTGCCAATAATCCTTCAATCAACTCGAAACCCTAGCTGTGGTGGAGAAAGTTCGTCTTGAAGGAGAAAGATAGTGTCGTCGTGAGAGGTGGTGGTGGAGACTGAACGTAATCTGATGGGTGGTGGTTGTGGTGGAGACTCAATTATATTTGTGTGGGGGGTGTTAAGTTTTTTTGTTTGAGGTTGCAAGATGACCCTCACATATGACGTGCATGGGTTATTTTTTGAAATTATGACATGATTTAATGACGCATAAAAATAAATGTCATAAATCCTTTAATTTAATAAGTCGGCTAAATATTTAATAATGTTGGTAAAATATTCAATTTTGGCGGCTAAAATTAAACGGCTAAATGAAAAGATTGAAGGCGGCTAAATGAAGCCTTAGCCTACAAGCCGAGTTGGAGCTGGCTAAGAAGGAATCTTTGGAGCCGGCTAACTAAATAGACACGTATCCCAAAGCCTGCTAAGAGTCAAAGATGCCGGCTAAATAACCATAGATGTAGGCTAAGTTTAGCCGCCTTTGACACGTGTCGAATTTTTATTGGTTAAAGATGAGACCCGTTACTTTTTATAAAATTCCGTGCCCATAAAGTGGAGACTAAGGCTTAGCCGGCTTCGGTGACGTGGCAGTTGTTTATTGGTTAAAAAACCAATGATTGGAGAGATGTAGGCTAAATAGACATGTTTATTTTGGTAATTTTTTAGTCAAACTTGTCTATTTGGGTAATTTTCCCTTTTCTTTTTCTTACTTTTACCTTTCTTTTCTTTTTTAAAAAAAATCCCACAAGTCAAATGGCTCGTGGTACTCTCCTAGCGCCCGCAAGTACGTGGCTCGCGCCTAAAGATTTGAGTTGAACTTAAGAAGAATATTTTTTGTGGAAATTCGTAATTTGTTGGCTTTCTGTTTTATTTTGCAAAGGTCATACAAAGCCAATGCAAATATGCAATAACTCCGATTGAGATGTTTCGGATTGAGATGTTTTTTTAGAACAAAATGAAAGTCTTCTCTATTTGGTTTTAAAAAAAATACAAGATGATGTGAACTATAAAGTTATTAAAGACAAAAAAATACAACCGGGTACATGTGATGTATTGAAAATAAATTTCATAAAGTTGACTTATAGTGGATTTTAGCAGCTAAAAATGGTTTTTAACTAATTAAAATTATTACTCTTAAGTCTTATCATACTCTTCTAATAAAAGAAAATAATTATGGATAATTGTTATCTTGTATACAACATCAACCTATTATTCCCGCCCAATGCCCATATGGCTCTTTTATCCGACCCATGAATTTTTATGACCCGACTTCATGCTAGCCCTAATACTGTCTAATCCTATCTTGCCGCTCTTCATGACAATTCATCTCCTTCCAATAATCGGTGATCATTTCCATCAATTTCAACATGTATGATCTTTGATAAACCTTTCATCTTGTTTTTCAAATTTTAGGTGTTTTTTTTCCTAATCTTTTCAAACTGTTTGATTGTTTAGGGTTTCTGCTTGTAATGCCGTTCCTTTGCTTACATTAATCGTTGGATCCTTTCTTTGGAAAGGTATGATCTTTAATAAATTTCTGAATTTTAATTTTGTATTTAGTTTTGATTTGAATTTTTCTCCTCTTGATATGTTTTTTCCTTGGTCCCCGTAGAAATTGCAACTTTTGAAGTGTAACTATTCATCAAGTATATAGAAATTAGGGGTGTTCACAGTCCGGTTTTCGTGGTTTTTGGGTTAAACCGTGAACCAAACCATTAGTAACGGTTTTTTTATATTGTAAACCGAAACCAAACCATTGAACTTTTAAACCGAACCGAAACCAAACCATTGGTAACGGTTTGGTTCCGGTTTGGTTTCATGGCTTGGGCTTGTTGCGCTTTATACAAAATGTCCAAAGTAAATATATGATATATACAAGTACATCGTTCATGAATTTGTAGAATTTAAGTTGTTAAAACACAAATTTGTAAAAACTAACGATGTTATCAAGAAACATGCATAACACAAATTGCCTAAATTTGTAAAAGTACTCAGAAGGCCAGATTAAAATACCAGCCCATCTTTTTTCTTTACTAAGTGTTTCTATATGCAACAATAACTTTAATATAATTATGCATAATAATATTATTGTATATACATATTATATAATACTTAAACAATAAACATAACCAAATCATACGGTCCAGTCCGATTTTACACGGTTGGTTTTCGGTATAAACCGTAAACCAAACCGTTCGTTGCAGTTTTAATTTTTTTAAACCAACCGACCGAAAGTTAATAAAAAACCAACCGTGAAACCGAACCGATGACCGGTTTGGGCGGTTTCGCGGTTTCAAACCGAAACATGAACACCCCTAATAGAAATACATATGGAGCCAATCATACAATGGGAAAGTTATCCTCGCCCATGTAACACACTGATGAATGATTAATCTTTTAGGTTTTTATTAATGGAATCAATACATTCGTTTATGATTAATCTTTCTTCTTTAAGCTATTGATTTAACAATACATATTTTTAATAGGTTAAACTGATGATAATACACATACACTAGAATAAGTTAAAATGATTAATCTGTTCATTCTCTACACGTTTGATTTTCTGTATCTTATTTTTACCTAATGATGTTTATGTTGATTGTCTTAATTAAAATATTCACTAAGTTGTTTTAAAGCTCCTATGCATGGTTGGTTGTCTAAAAGTTTCGCGCATTACATGTATTAAATTAACATGCTTGTGTTCTATTTTATAAAGTCAACAATGACTCCGATTGAGATGTTTTGTTTAGAACAAAATAAAAACTTTATGGTTAATAGAAATAAATTTCATAAAGTTGACTTAAAGTGGAATTTGTTATCAAAGCATGTTCTTAACACTAATAATTTGTTAAAATGAATTGAAATCACTACTCTTATTATTAGAGATAATAATCTGAGTATTTAAATGGTTAAATGTGATTTTTTGAAGGAAAGAAAATTATAAACAAACTTACTCAAATGGATCTATCATGTTTAAAGGAATGTAATGAGATAGCTTGAGCCCCATGTGTTGCCGGGTTTATTTAGAATTTTGTTTTTAATTATTTTACTATTTTATATTTCTAATGATGTGTTTTATTTTTTAAATTAGTTTTGTTTTTATTTTGTTCGTCTATATTAGTTTGTTACGTTTATTATATTTTTTAACGTTTGCGCTCTTTCAATTGAAATGTGTAAGTTTTTTCAGATTTTAACGAATAGGAACATGTTGATTTTTTTAAACGAACAAACATGAACACAAATATTTGTCTTATGAAAAATGGGCGGTTGATGTAAGTGACGATGGTGGTTGATACATGATAGGGGAGGTTGACGATGGTGGGTGGTAATCGGAAGTTAACCAGTGATGAAGAGGATAGATCGGCGACAGAGAATGCGTAAAGAAGAAAATTTTAATTACGGTTTGATGACGAAAGTGTTTCACAAAATGAGATGTTATAACCGGTTTAATGGTTTGGTGAGCCAATGACCATCAAAATTTATTGTTTGATGATTAAAGGATTATTTCACAAATAGATAAGATATTATAACTCATTTAAGGGTTATCCTAGTTTTGTGAGACTCATACCTGAGAATTTAGGCCAAACGAATGAAAAGCCTCAAATCACAAATTAAGCAATTTGTTGACTTCAGAGGGAGTGGAGAACAATCAGAGTGTGACACACAGGATTTTTTAATAGACATTTGATAGATAGATAAATAGATAAATTTAAAGGCAACCACAATCAAATGGGCTGGATTTGAGAGACTATGAACTGTTTGGTGAAAAGTTAGATAGTGTTTTTGTTTGAGATGCAGGAATGATACGTGTAATTTGACGGATTATTGTAATGAAATGAAATTAGGGATATTATGTTATAACCCGTTTAAGGCTATCTAGGTTTGGTAAGATCTATACCTGTGAATTCAAGTCAAATGTATGAGAAGCCTTCATAATTGGTTGCTTCATACATTCTCTCAAGCCACCAGATTGTTTTATTTGTAAATTGAGGCTTCTCATGCATTTGACCCGAATTCACGGGTATGGGTCTCGTCAAACTCAAAGAGCCCTTAAACGAGTTATAAGATCTTATAAAATTAAAAATTAATCTCGCCCAATATTTGATATGGAAATTTAATAAAATAGGCATATACTAAAAATTAATATCCGATTTATTTAAAAAAAGATATTATTTATAATTAAGAAACAATTTTATAGTAAAAAATAAGCATGTCATGGGTCTCACCAAACCCAGATAACTTTTAAACTAAATTATAACATCTTTATTATTTGTGAAACCATTTCATCATCAATCATAAGTATATTATTAACTTACTTGCAATAAATAAAATTTTAAATCCTAAAAATATACAAATATTAGAAACAAATAATGTAAAATAACCCAGTAATACAAGGAAGAAAAACTAATGTGTGTAAGTATATAGTGAGTTTTTTCCGAAATAAGTGTAGTAAAAAAAGCATTTACCTTTTTGGTGTACTTTGAAAAATATTGACCCATTTGGGTACTTTTTAATTATTTTTATCATTTTCAGTTAAAAAAAAGCAGGTTTTACTCTCCAGTAACAGCAATTCAGTAGCTATCCCTATCTCATCACTCATAATCAGGGTCGTCTCGTGGATAAGCTAAATGAGGTCATAGCTTAGGCCTCCACTTTTAGAGGGCCTCCATTTTAAATCAGATTTTGAAATTAGATTTCTTCTGGAGTTAGTAACTCATTAATAGGCCACAAGCTAATGAGGATTGATTCATATCCATTATCAGTGCATATCATCAATATTCTATAGTTCTTGTATACTCTCTAGCGCTATACGCATAAAGAAAAATAAAAAAAAAGGCCTTAAAATTTTAGTTAGTTTTAGGCCTCTGAGGATGTTGAGCCGGCCCTGCTCATAATGGCGATTCAGGTGACAATTTGGGTTTCGGCAATTGTTGCGGTGCAACCATTTGCTTAATTCAGTTTGCTTCGCTCAGGTGGAGATTTCAGTGTAGACATTTGATTTTGGTTCCATCCGTGTAGACGACTGTTTTGATTTTGGTTTGTTCGGTGCTAACGAACGGTGGCACCTTGATTTTATTTAGGTATTAGTGTTGGTTTGTTATATTGATTATATAGTGCCTTGTCATAATCTGATTCGTATTGATTGGTAATTCAAAGCTAGTGTTTTTGATTCTTGAAGGTATAACAAATGTTAAATTGTTTATCATAACCAAATTCTATGAATCTGGAAGTAAATGATAACTTTGAAATGAACTCTATATTGCAAAAATAGATAATACCAGATTAGTGAAAAAATGAATTAAAAGAGTTTATATTTTGAATTAAAAATATGAATTATGAATTGAAAAGGGTTAATATTGTGAATTTGTTGCTGCATGGTTTTAGTTCTGCATATTTTGAATTTTGTTTTTAATAATCTCTATAATAGTTTATGATTTCATGTGTTCATAAGGTTTAAGAATCTGTGTTAATAGTTATGATTTCTAGACCAGATGATTGTGATGTCTCATACTGCTATTTAAACAATGATGAAACGGATAAAATCGTCCGCCCTCGCTCAATTAAAACTAAGGAAAGGAAATATGGAAAGCACATTAAACCATTGTGGAATTTGTAAACTGCATGGTTATAATCGAGTAACATGTCTTTGTAAGTCTTGAAGAATGGATGCCTAAGGGTGAAGTCATTTTGACATTTAGTTGAAATTTGTATTTGATATTGATACTGCTTACGTTTGACTTTATCGGGTATTTTAATTTGTATTTGATTTGCTAAGATGATAACTATTTTGATTCTTTTTGTTTCGAATTATTGGAAAATTAACGTTTGTTAGCTTTAATTTTGTTTTAACTCTAGCTACAATTTTTTTATTTTTTGCAGATATTTTTTAAATTTTAGCTTTAATTTGTTAAACTGTAGCTACATTTTTTACAGAATTGTTTGATTTTTTTACAGTTTTTATTTTCAAAAAAATAATAAAAAAATTGCTGATCTTTTGCTTAAAGTTTGCAAAAAAAAAAATTAAAAAATTTTGGCAACTTTAAAAGTTGATTAAACCATATTTTGTTGACTTTTGTGCTCTCTAATTTTTTATGTGTTATAGAAAAAAAATAAAAAGAAAAGAAAAGCAAATAAAGGAAATAATAAGGTAAAAACAAGGGACACCCAAGTAGGTAAATATTTTTCAAAGTATAATAGAAAGGTAAATACTTTTGATATTTACACTCATTTGGGAAAGAAACTCTTAAGTATAGCTCAATTCACCTTATATGTATATGTGTATAAGAAAAGAATTGCATGTTATCCAGTAAATATACTTACATTTATTCTTTAACAAGAAAAACATTTTATCTTTGATTAATGTTAACATGACTTGTAAAAGGAGTGTGTATTTTAGTCTATGTGGTTTATTATTTGTTTATGTAATTAAGTTAACGTTTGAAGATGATATACTTGCTAGAATTTTGACACATACATATTTTTTTAGATTTTTATGTCCAATCCTATGAAACTGGAACACCTAAAAACAACAAATCCACTCAAAAAAATCCTGGATCCGCTATTCCTTGAAAATACAAACCGAAGTCCCGAATAACACCCCTACAAGGGTGTAAGTGGGAAACAAACGTAGGGTATTCTGGTTAATCATCAAAGTGACCACGGTGTTCAATATGAGGTGGAGCATATTTAACACTTTTATACTACTAGATCAAATACCCTTTAACATCCATATTCACCAACTCTCACTCTCTTTCAAAAATCTCTTAACACCGTTCGCCTTCAAAATCGAGAACCTAAAATATACGTCGGTTCAACGTTTCCATAAACCTCATGAAATGATAAGTGAATGTTTGAACCGTATTTCATGTTAGGTATGTTTAACCTTTAAACAACTTGTCTAGTGATTGCTTACCCTTTTGAATCTTATAACCTTAGGCTATGTGTAGTGGAGGGGCTACAAATTGGGGCGAATTGCGACACGCGACGTCCATTCAGCAAGGGGTGAGAATTTAGTTATGGGGTGTAATGGTGTTGTAGGCTAATATACATATATACATATATATATATATATATACCACACACAATCATATATAATAATAATATAAATATATATACATACATACAATACACACACAACACATATACATCTCAGGGTGACAAGAAGTTCTCGCGACCGCCAAAATCGCCCCAAAAATCGCCCACGGGGGCGGTGTTGTAGCTCCTATCGCCCCTTTCTCGCCCCAATCCGCCGCACACTACACTTGGCCTTAGTAACAGTGTCGTCAAATGTCGTTGTTACTTGTTAGACACCTAGGTCCAACAATACATGACCTTCCATGATCTTTTAGTAATAGTTGACATTGATCTTTAAGTTTTTATAAACCAAACTAGAACAGTTAATTATATTTCTAGTTCTAGTTCTTGTGTCGTGCTCGAGTTAATAGATAAACACATCGAATTATTTGTATTCCTACTTGTATGTATATACATATCAAGCTGGAATCTAATTTTACAAAATTATACATAAGTCCAAGTTATTCAACAAGTTATATAATTTAGATTTCATGCATATTCTACACACTCAGTTCATCTTAACTAACCGTGACGGGTAAGAACACCATAACCACCATATCCTTTGCCCATCTTATGATCATCTCCGGCTTCCACCAACCGCACACGACTAGTAGGATTAAACATCCTAAACAACCCGTATCCAAACCCGCACCCATGGGGCTCCATTTCTTTAGCTTCTATCTCTCCCACCACCTTGTAAAAAAGATCCACTTCACATGGAAGCAGTATTGGACCGGGTGTATTATACCCGTATTTAATTTCCGCATCTTCCAACAGAATCTGAAACAATGGATGATTTGCATACATCGTCTTGACTGCGAACCGTTGTTTCTCGGGTCCAACGTACACTGGAAAACACCCTTCTGGGGCCACCTTTTTGTTGCCTGAGCCGAGAAAGGATCGAACCCATGTCTTGAGTCGAAAACTTTTCTTTCGTGCGTTACTATTAGCGGATGAATTCATGATTCATGAAAGGTTTTGTGTAGAATTAGCTAAGGTTTGGGCATGATTGAAGAAGTCTTGCTTGTGTTTGGTTTAAGAAGTTTGGAATTTAATAAATAGTGTGTGTGTTTATATAAATTTGATGGTGATAATGACAAGCATGACTTTGAGATGAGAACTGAACTGAATAATGTCTACTATTTACGGCCACCATCGCTTGATATCAGAGAGGTCGACCCATATTTTTTCTTGCCTTAGAATTGGTATGCAAATCATGATGCGTTAATTTTTTTTATTTTGTTTTAATCATGAGAATCGGTTACAGGTTGTGTAAATTTAGGAGTAATTAGATTAGTGGATGTGTAAGTTTACGTTCAGGATCAATACAAATATTTTTTAACATGAAAATAGTGAGAATCAATTTTTGTTATATTTAGGTTTGCTTTTGTAAGTGTTTGCTATTATTTTTTGTTGTATTTACTGATTTCTAATAATGAGACGTTATAAGTTTTTGTTTATTTATATTTTGTTGTTATTATTAGGTTTTCTTTTGTTTATTTGTTGTTATTATTTTGATACTTATTCTGATTCTTTTGTTGTTATTATTAGATTTTTTTTTCTTTGTTATTATAAACCGTTGCTTATAATTATATAGCTAGATTGGTATTGTAATTAATATTATTTTTTACGTTCTTATTTTTATAGCTTGGTATTATTTTTTTGCATTCTTATGTTAAAATTAGTTTGTACGTAAACCTTTCCCATGAAAATGTAAACATATTTAACAAATTAAATGTATATGATATTAGTCTTACATGGATTAAATTGTAATTTTCGCTAGCCTTTAGAAGGTTATAATAGAATACCAATACTAATTTGGCTAAAAAATGTTTTATTAATCAATGGGATCATATAAACACTACTAGAAAACAAGTCATTTTCTCACAAAAACTTTCTACAAATTTCTTACGACAAGTAGTTCCAACAGATTTCCAATAAAAAATAAGCTCAAACTTTGCTACAATATTATCTAATAAACATTATGAATAGTTTTTGTAGGAAAGTTGTAGGAAGTTTACAACCACATGTTTTTGTAGCAATTTTGTAAGAAAAGTTGTTGGAAAAGGTTGAAAACGATTTTCAAGCATGTGTGTTTTCCAACAACTTTTTTGTTAGAAAATTGTTAGAAACTGAATTTTTCCAACAAATTTCCTACAATTCGGTTGTAGGAAAACATCTTTTTTTCCAGTAGTGAAATCGCAATTGTGCTGATAGGTGGTTTTTAAAAGTTTATTACAAATATAAGTGTTAATTAGAAAAAAAAAAGAATATTGTTTTGTTAACGTACGTGTTCAGTTTATAAATCTAATAATTTGGTAAAATAGGTCAAATTGATTTAGCTAAAAAGGATTTGTTTTAGGTAGTGAAGGAAATTTTAATAATAATAACTACTATAACCTAAGCTTAAAGCTTTGCAGCGAGACTGTTAAATAAAACAAAAAACATACGTAAGAAAATTATAAAACTCACATGCGTTACGATGTGTTAACTCGCAAAATGTAAACTGCAATGTAAAAAAATACATTGAAAATAATAAGCAATTCGAAACGAAAAGACTTTATTCATGCGGCTATGAATTAATATTAGGGGTTATTTTGTATTTTTACGTACTAATACTCTAGCGCATTACGATGGGACCACTAAACCAAACAAAAAAAATACATGTAAAAACGTCGAACCATGGTCTACACATGAGTGTTGTCATAGATTAATTCGCAATTGAAGCTGGATTGAATTAATAATAATAATAATAATAATAATAATAATATAAAGTAGAGACCATTTTAAGAAAATCCTTCTAGAAAAACAATCATACATTTCGATGGTTTCCTCATCAAACGACACCCACCACAGACGTTAAGTAGAAAATATTGATTATGAAATGATTTATTTGATAGATATTTTTAGTTTAATCTTATTTTAATAATAGTTTATAAACGAATTTATGTTATCTAGTTAACGTAGTAGTAAGATGTTTACAAGGCTAATCATGATAAGACGTCCCCCATTGACATCTTGACATGCATGCGTAGAATTGGTAACAATTTCTTTATCTGTATGCTGGACCTGACCGTCATTATAGAAACTGTGCATATGAATTTTTCGGTTAATGTCAAAATTTTGCACATTTTCCAGTCTCTTTGCACAGTTTTTTTATTTCAAAATGACCCTATATGGTCATGAGTTAACTCTTATCTATAGTTTTGGTTACATTTATTATCAGCCTATTTGTTAAACCAAGAATTATGTAGGGGTTGTTATTATCGTTGTGTCGACACTGCAAAGTAAGCGGAGGTCGGAGAGGCATTTACTAACTAAACATTAAAACGTAACTTCTGTCTTTTTTTAACGCCAAATTTCATTAACACCAAAACCAAACCCCTCCTACTGTAAGGCCCTGTTACCGGTAGCCCTACTTTCGTGTTGGATTTACTCATAAACACAGTTCTAAATATCAGAGTTAATTAAAACTTTACGCGGAATATAAAACTTTCATAAAACATTACATAATTCATAACTTGTCTCAAAACATCCTTTGTCTTTCAACATTAAAGCATTAAAATTAAAACATCATAAGTCTTCAGATGCCAGACTCTTATTCTTCTGTCATGTGTCCCCACTCAAGCCAGCTGTCTCATCCTACTCACCTGCGTGCATACTAAAAGTCAGCTACGCTGAGTGAGTTCTAGTTAATCATACATTATACAATACACAATAACTTATATTCTTTTATTCATACTTGCATACTTTCTTACTTTTATACTTTCAAAAATAATGCAATCTCCATTAGTAATGGACACTTGAAGGAGCCTCATAGGGTTGGTCATGGTATGTAAGAGAATGTAAGATTCAAATTATTTGGAACGTACAGATCGTCGTTAGTGACGACGACTTCTGCCATATTTTTGTCAAGTTACCATTAGTAATGGAAATTCTAGCCAAGGTGTCATTAACAATGGAAATTTGTGACAAGATGCCGTTATTAATGGAAATTTATGACAAGTTGCTGCCAGTAATGCCAAATTCTAAAAAACAAATATCACATCAATTCTTTCTTTTTAACCCACGGGTAGGGAAGTTGAATGAATGAGTTAAATAAATAGGTTGAGAAAAATAAATGACATCCATTTAATTTTTTAAAGAAAAACAAATAAAGAAATTTACGACAAATAAATGACTCACATGAAACCATAAAATTATAATTGGATGGTGAGTCTTTGAAATATTGGTCTTAGGGGCGGACCTACTGTTTGAAGAAGGGGGTAGTTGCCCACATTAAACTTTCAGATTTTTTAAGGCTGAGGGGTGTGGAGCGCGAGAAAGGGCGCGTGAGCCCATCCGCTCGCGCCCCGGGGCGCGAGCACCACACCACCGAGGCGCGAGAGGGGCGCGAGAGGGGCGTGAGCGCGGAAATCCAGGCAGGCGCAAGAGGGCTAGCGGCTGGGATAACGCGTGAAGTGGCCTGGGAATGCGTAAATAGAGCCGTTGGGCTCTTTGTTTATTAAAAAAAAAAAATTTTTTTTCTCTATAAAACCAATATCACATACCACCCAAAACCAATATCACATACCAATATCACATACCACACCCAAAACCCAAAATCACCCCATCTTCCAAACCTTTTTTTAAAAACATGGCTGGAAATTGGTACCCAAACCTAGATTCAGATTACAGTTACGACGATTTATGGTCGGCACCGGACCAACCGATGTTTTATTCGGGGTCGCAACAATCATCCGGCTTTCAACCATCCAACATACAACCGTCTCCTAACTTTGTTGTTCCGGAGACACAAGAACCAGAAGGTGAAGCTGCGGGACAAAGAAGACGCGTCCACCGGAAAAAACAAGTTGCAACGGACGGGTCGGGTTCGGCTTCGAATGGAAGGACGAAACGGAAAACCACTCCGTGGTCATCGGATGAGAAGGAAGCCCTGTGTCGGGCTTGGATAGTCATTTCTGAGGATCGGCGTTGCGGTAATTGTTTTAACGTTTTTAAAAATGATTTTTAATAAAAAAGTTAAATGACTTTCAAATTTATTTATGCATTTTGCAGCGGACTACCAAAAGAGCAAGGTCTTTTGGACAAAGGTTAGGGAGACGTTCTATTCGCTCGTTGGGAGTACAGAGCGGAACGCCGATATGATTTCGGGTCGGTGGACCGAAATCAGAAAATTTGTCGGCTTGTTTACTAATCTGTTCAACAGGAACGCCGGTCGTATGAGACCAAGTGGCAGTGATGATTTGGCGGTTTATAATTTCACTGTCGAAGAGTGGAAGCAGGAGTGCCTGCGGAGGTATGGGACGGTGAAGACGTGGGACGATGTAAAGGTGTGGGAGAGGTTGAGAAGGTGTTCTAAGTGGGTTGAGCTGGTGGCGCCGGACCTTGATGCGGAAGTAGGGCCGAAACGGACTAAAACTAGTTCGTCTGGAGCGTATAGCACTTCCGCCGGGTCGGATTGCCGGGTTGGATTCGACCTAAACGTTGCGGGGGAGGAAACGTCTTCACCGCCGAGGAGGCGGCCATTGGGAAGGGACGCCAGGGGGAAAAAACCGGCTGAGGGGGAAGCCGTAAACATCACCGATCTTGTTGAATCCCTCAATAAATTCAACAAAACCATGGAGGTGGTCTCTAATGACAAAAAGGAAAAAAAAAGAATGAGAGATTTGGACTTCCTTACAAGAGACTTCAGTAACCTAAATCCGGTCGACCAAATGCTGATGGAAAAACAAAAGGAACGTATCCGGAAGAGGTTGATCGAAGAAGACCAAGCTGAAGAATAAGAATAATGTTTTTTTTAGTACTTTAATTTTTTTTTAGATATTAATGTGTTTTTTTAATTAATGTGTGTTTTTTTAAATAATTTATGAGTTTTTTTAATAATACGTTTTTTTAATACATTTATAAAAAAATAAAAAAAAAACCGCTCGCGCCCCCTCTCGCGCCCATCCACACCAGGGCCCGGGGCGCGAGCACCACAACCAACACCCATCTTATCAAGTTTCTCTCTCTGCCACACGTCACAATATTATTGGCTGGAGCCCCCACTCGCGCCCCCTCTCGCGCCCCCCACACCCCTCAGCCTAACAGTGTATATGTGATTTATTCCAAGCGCCCCCCATGAAATTTTGACACTGCCAACCATCAATCGACCAATGTCTTGATGTAGCAGTTAAAGTGAAGAAAAAAGAGTGAAATATAACATGTTCAAGAAATCTCCGTTGACTAAACTGTAAGTTTGCTATGGAGAGAAGTTGAAGAGGAAAGATATGACACAGTTTTATAAATAACAAAAACTAATATTTTAGTGTATATAATGTATATAATACGGTACAAGAGTACATAATAATAGACTATGGATAGTGACATGTCTTTGCTTTTTTTTAACAATTCATTTTTCAATTTTCAATAATAGAAGTATACACATATTTTTTTTTCTTTCTATTATTTATTATTTGATTTCTTTATTATATATTTATTAATTATCACTTTGTTTGCTTAAAGATTTTTATTTTATATTATGCCATCAAACTTTTTATCTTCATATTATATGCTTATGCAGTTATATCTTACTTTATTTATTACTTTGTTAATGTTAATATAATTTTTATATTTTATAACTTAAAAGTAATAAAATTTTGATTCATTATATTATTTCATATGAATAGCTTATTACCTGCAAAAATAAAAACTAAAATCAATCATTAATGGTTCATCCAACCATTTTAATTAATTATTATAAACACTTTAATCATTTTATAAATTAATCTCAATAATCATTTAAAATAAATATTTAACTTGCGTGTGTTAGTTAATTAATAGTTCAACAAGTCATTATAAATTTTTATTTATTATACTGCAATGAATAGGTTTCAAAATAGAAAAACTTGTAGAGAGTAATGTTGAAATATCGTATTTCTATTATTGAAATATAACGCCGTTGGTGTAGTTTAGTTGTGTATTTAAAATTAAATTTAGTTTTTTTGTTTTTATAATGTGATTCGACCCAACTCGAAATTTACTTGCCATTAAGAGGTAAATTAACAACCGAGTCGTACAACTTCGTCCCCCCCCCCATTAAAAGAATTCTAGGTCCGCCACTGATTGGTCCCCTCAATATAAGTAGGTTGGGGGACCAACATTTCAAAAACGTACCATCCAACTACTACTTCATAACTTTCATCAATTAAATGGTTTCTCGTGAGTTATTTCTTTGTCGTGAATGCCTTTATTTGTCATGCATTTATTTGCATTATATTTTTCTCAACCTATTCATTTAACTTATTCATTCAACTTCCCTACATTTGGGTTAAATAGAAAGAATTGATGGGATGGTTATTTTTTTCAGAAATTGTCATTACTAACGGTAATTTGGCAAAAATTGCCACTACTAATGGTGACTTGTGATAAATTTTCATTGATAACGACAACTTGTCGGAAATTTTCATTGCTAATGGCAACTTAATAGAAATTTCCATTACTAATGGTAATTTGACAAAAACATGGTGGAAGTTGTCGTTGCTAACGACGAGTTGTACATTCCTAATAATTTGAAATTTACATTCCCTTATACATCCTCACCAATCATGAGGTCTGATGTGAGGTCGAAGACATACCCTATTCCCTTGTTTCTCAAAACAACTTCCGATTACATTCAACTTGTTTCCACCAATCTTACCACAATTCCGGTTCAGTTAAGGTCCCAAGTCATACCCTATTCCCTTATTTTTATTTGTTGCACTAGTTCACCTGATGTTTCATTTAAACCGAAGATTTCTAACCAAACCTAACATGCTTTCGGTTTTTACCTATACATAACACATTTACACAATAACATTTTTATTGGTGATCATCCATACATTTCATATTTAATCAATTCTCCTCGCATACGCTTGTACAATCATCAAATCTCCACCTATGTAAATGCTTATTGACATGAATACAAATCAAGAGGTCTTAAAACGGGTTGTAATGGGGCCAAGTGTAAGGGTATGGAAGGGAATATTGAAAGTAGCTCAAGCGATCCGATCCGACTTATTACAAACAATCTAAGAAAAATAAAAATAAAATAAACAACTATAAACATCACTAACTTCTCATTTTCTTTTCTCTTTTTTTTCTATAATAATATAATACTTGAACATTACATACATAAACATTGCAACTCTCATACAAACCCTTTTTTTTCTTTTCTCTTTTTCTTATTATTTTTTTTGAACTAATATAATACTTGAACATTACAAACTAGCATGATAAACATAATGCTTCACATATCTGACTGATAATTACTAAAACAATTACATAGAAACCTATTAAGTCGGATCGTTTCGCAAAATAACCCCGGGTTGATTAAATGAAAGAATAGGCCCAATAAAATTTCTAAAGGAACCCAACCCCCCGCCCCTCACATGACCATCCTCATATGTATAATGTATGAGGCCCCAACCCCCCAAAACCCACACTCGCGCTCATCCAGACGAGGCTTAACCTAAGTGCCTCTTATCACTTTTGCACTCATGCCAAGCTAAGATCTCGAAATGCACTAATTGTACAATTTCTATCGGAGAATATCAATCGTCCCACCAACAATACTTTCTCAATTCTCAAGTGTAAATGAACGTGTTATGCAAGTTATTACACCGAAAGCATGCTAACCTTGGTTAGAAAACGACATAATCTCCTTTTTTTTAAAAACAACTAGGCACATGTTATTTAGGGAATTGTGACCATGAAAAGGGACCAAAACTTTACCCCGCCATCTTACCACTTTCCGATTCTTTTAAACACATTTTTTTTCATTTTTCTATTTTTTCTATTTTTTTAATTTTTTTTCTGATTTTTTTTAATTTTTTTATTTTTATTTATTTATTATTATAAAAAACAAACAAAATTTTTCCTCATCCCCACACTTGGGATACATTGTCCCCAATGTATAGTTTTAAGAAAAATAAAACAAACCACTTGTTAAACACCACCTTCATTCCAACACATTCCCATAATACTTAATCAAAAGTATTTTGTCCACCACCCATCTACCCAAAAACACATAAAGACACAAAATAACTTATACAAAACTATACAAAATAATGTTCACCTGATAACACGAGATTCCATCAGAAGAAGGGCGGTCGGGCCGGCCTGAAAATGGACATCATCACATCGTTGAACTCACCAAATCCAAATGCATCTTGACCATCACCACCTTGCTCACCTCCTTGTTGTTGCGAGGTGCTTTGACTTGAACCTTGATTGGTATCCACCCACCTGGAATGATGCAATGGTGGTGTAGGGTATGACACACTACCATCATACGGTGGCAAAGTGGTGTAATCCAAATATGGCGGGTCGGCCACAACCGGCCATAATACTTAATCAAAAGTATTTTGTCCACCACCCATCCACCCAAAAACACATAAAGACACAAAATAACTTATACAAAACTATACAAAATAATGTTCACCTGATAACACGAGATTCCATCAGAAGAAGGGCGGTCGGGCCGGCCTGAAAATGGACGTCATCACATTGTTGAACTCACCAAATCCAAATGCATCTTGACCATTACCACCTTGCTCACCTCCTTGTTGTTGCGAGGTGCTTTGACTTGAACCTTGATTGGTATCCACCCACCTGGAATGATGCAATGGTGGTGTAGGGTATGACACACTACCATCATACGGTGGCAAAGTGGTGTAATCCAAATATGGCGGGTCGGCCACAACCGGCTGTCCCGCATGCCACGCGTCATGCATCCGTCGCTGACGATCATCAAGGTATTGGTGATTCATGTTATCCTCAAAGGCATATGCATGGGTGCGGTTCCACAACTCTTGTCGATCATAATTCTACTTTAATGCCCTTTCCATGCTCGCACCCATGAAGGTTTGTTGATCAAAAATGGTTTGGGAATATTCGGGCCAATTCCCAAACGTGGGCGGTCTTTGTCTTTCTACCACCTCTTGCATTGTTCCTTGATAAGCCCAACTCGAATCATACGACCTTTGTGCATAGTCAAATGCACTTCCCACATAACCCGATTGCATTCCCGGTTGACCTCCATCCCCACTCGGTCCCCCTTGATCCACATTCATATGGGTTACATTTGGATCATCATGATATGCCTCATCACCACTCAACTCATCTTAACTTTCCGGGTCATCCTCCTCACCCGCAATTAATGGTCTTGCATCTTCCTTCAAAACTCTCCATCTCTTTCCGTCACTCTTCAACTTGTGGTACCGTTCGGAAGTTGAATATACCCAACCGGACCCCAAATGTGAAATGTCAAATGGCTTGAATTTATTATAAGAACCCCTATCACCCACTCGAATAGCACCATATTTCTTCAATAATGCCGTTATTAACTGATAATGTGGTATGATCTTCCGGTCCACACTATTCCGGCTTATCCATACGTTATTCATTACCAAAAAGCGATATGAAATAAATGGTGAGCCATGTAATAACGTGTATAATATTGGAACTTCGGGATATCGTACCTCGATCCTATCACCCCGACGCGGGATGACGTTATTGATGCATATCGTTAACATCAATTTTGCTTCCATCTTTAAATTTCTCTGGTATAATTTCCCGGCGTATGTTCCGGGCAAAAACAGATCATCCGGCATTGTAATCCACATCGGGTGCTTCTCGGGTGCAAAATACAAATCGTCCAAATCCGGGAACTTATATTGGTTATGCGGTTTACTAACGAATTTTGCCACCCGTCTCAAACTGTCAAACGACATCTCCACTGTCAAACTTCCCACATCTCTTCTTTTTGAGAACCCCTTGTTTAAAAACATGCCGGTGTTCATCCGACTTTTCATGTATCAAATCTTAAGAAGTGCTTAGCCGAGGGTAATCTACATATACCTCTCGACGAAGTACATGTCGATGATTCGATGATCATGGTTGAACGACCCGTTGAGATCATGGATCGCAGCGAGAAGAAAACCAAGCGTAGTCGTATTCGGTTAGTCAAAGTTCGATGGGAATCACGGCGTGGCGCGGAGTTCACTTGGAAACGAGAAGAAACAATGAAGGAGAAGTATCCACGCTTGTTTGCATCATCATCGTCATCTTAATTTCGTGACGAAATTTCCTAAAGTAGGGGATACTGTGACATTCGTCAATTTCGGGTCTCGTTTGTATTCGTTTATCATGTAAACCGACCCATTTTGTAAACCAAAGCTTAAGATATAATCAAAATGATGGATTTTATGTTACAATATTGTTTTACACTTGTTGGGTCTTGAAAACATTCTTTTTGGTCCTTAAAACTCCTTAAAATGACTTAAACCAAACTTTGGGGACTATTATTGCCATTTACTAAAAACTTGTTTGACCATTTCAACCATCACATGCATCTTTACCCTATTTGTATGAACCATACTCTTACCATTATAAAAGCAAGGCTCCATACACCATTTTGGTTATTCATCTTCTCCAAAATCTCTCTCAAATCCAAGTATTCATCTTCAACATTTTATTATTTTGATTTCTTAAGGTCAACTAACTATAGTCTTTCATTTTAACTTGTTCATCTAATATTACTAATGTGACATTCGTCAATTTCGGGTCACTTTTGCTATGTAAACCCGACCCGTTTGTAACCCGAACATTTCAAATATATAAAATATTGGATCTTGTCATTTAAAATATATAAAATATTGTTTTTTTTATATTATGCATTGTTTGACCATTTAAACATACCCATTTTTATGCAAACCATAAAAGAATCTTTATACCCAACCCTTCACTCCTTCCCTATATATACACACCCATCTTCTTCATTTTACTCTTGCTATATCTCCAAAAAAACTCTCTCAAACTCCATAGATTCAAGGTTGTTATTTCTTATGTATTTTTGAAGTTTTGACTTCTCAAGTCAAACTAACTATAGTCTTTCATTCTAACTTGTTCATCTAACATTACTAACTCTTGAATATGGTGGTACAACATATATATAATACACACACCTTGTTTCCTTTATTTGTTACTTCACCGACTTTGGTTGGTTAAGTTTCGAATGTCATAAGGCAAGGCTTCATGGAGGACTTCGTGTTCTTGATATATATACACACACATAACTTATTATACATATCACTTATGACTAACTTCTAACCCTTTAGTTTGTTCATCTTATTTACAAGTTCCATGGTGTGGGTTTGTATAAGACTAACCTCGGTTTAACCGAAACTAGTCCAAACCGGAAACCGAACTTTTGTTTACTAGTTTTGTTAAAATAGTTGTTTAAACATGTTTATTGCTAGATTTGAGTCTCAAAAATCATTTTTACAAGTTCTTTGATATTAAGCATATGGAATCTATCTATGAACTCGTTGGGAGATGGAAACCGAACTAAACCGAAACTTTTGCTTAAAAGACTTGTAGTTAACTTTTTTTGTTGTAAAATTTAAGTTTCCTTCATTTATAAACCAATATACAAGTTCTATGATATTTGGGCATGTAGAAACCATCTATGAACTATTTGTGAGATGGAGACCGAACCAAACCGAACTATACCGACTTTTACTCGCTTAAGACACACAAGTGTGTTTTTAGCTATCAAGACTTGTATATTTCTTTAAAAAAATAGTTTACAAACTGATTTTAATTATTTTCTTAAGTACTTGGAATAGTTGGATCCAACTTGATCTCATAACATAGTTTGGACCGACAAAACCGAACACTCGCTTAACGTGCGTTGTTAGTTCTAAACAATAGATCTACGTACTTGGTTAAGTGTTAGTATGTTTTAATGAGTTATCTCATAACAATTAATATTTTGGAAAGTTGACTTTGGGTTCGACCATTTGTCAAGACCCGAACCGACAACCCGAACACTCGTTAAAAAACCCGTTTTAGTATATTTAGCTTAATGGAACTTGCATTTTAGCATATTCCCCACCTTATTACTTAACATTGGTTAAGTAAATATTAAGGTTAGATACTTTAACCCGGTTTTGAGCAAACTTACATTTTTTAAAAGGGTTATTATTATAAATTCTTAAATAGTTACATTTTAAACCTTGAACTTTAATTGATTAGTTTTTGCAACAATTATTTTATTTAAAGATCTTCAAGACAACCTTTCTAAATCCAAGACTTTCTTTTATTTAGGCTTCATACGTTAAACTCGTCGTTCCGGCAAATCTCCAAATAATCAATCTTTCAAGTTTATTACTTGAACGTGAGTAACTTCATACCCCGTTTTCTATCTTTTATTTTGGGGGTGACATTTCAACTTATCTAAACTAAATGTTTTATACTTGGGGTCTTAAACCACAAACGTTGTTGTATACCTTACTTGAATAATTGCTCGATTTGGTGTTCTATGCTTATTTGACTATGTGTTTATCGCTTTTGGATGGTGGAACTATAAATCCTATACCATTTGGCAACCCCTCATGGCAAGGTGTCGTTAACGTAATGCAATTAACGATAACTATAAAATCCTAAACTATTTGGCAACCCCTTAAAGTTGGGTGACGCTAACTTGTTTAGCGATAACTATTTTATCCAGGTTTATAGCACTTATTTATTATTTTGTATACTAGTTTTGTGGCTTTTCATACTATATATCTATTGTTCAAACTTATGAATTGCTCACCAAACTTTGTGTTGATAAACTTTATTTTATGAAATGTTACAGGTTTGCATCTAGGTTGATTATGGAGTTCGGTGAAGAAAACGTCACAAATACCGTTAGGATATTAGCAAAAATGAACAATATTTGATTTGCTATATTTTGTTATATTTTGTTGTATTTGAGTTATGAATATTTGGTTATGTGACATTTTCGATGTTGTGAAATGAAATGAGTTTGTTAAATATTGTCGCTTTAAATAGTGTCATGCGCTTATGAGCAATCGTTGCACCCCGGCATGTTCCGCCGCCTTTGGTCGGGGTGTGACAACCACCACCACAACCAATTGTTGCACCATTTGTGCACCACCAATTGACTCTTACGGTGGTTTTAAGGTTCCGGCGAACTCAATAGCTGAGGCTTCTACTAGAAAAATGTTCATAAAGCTCCAGTCTTACAAAGAGGATTCGGTCAAAAAGATTGATTTTTCCGCGGAAAAATGTGAGTTTTTGAGCAAAAATTATTTTCTGACGACCTGCAACTAATAACGTTAGGGTTCTGTTAGTCGCAAACCTTTGCAAACAAATATGTGCATAGTTAGGAGCACCACTAGCCAAGTGTTAAGTTGAAACTGTTATTTAACAATTGGGAATAATTTGGACCATTTAAAACCAATTTTCTTTACTTATTGAGTCTTTTACTGGTAATAGGTTTTTTTTAAAGGGAATTCTCCATGTAAGCATGCCAGCTCAATCATAAAACGTCTGCTTTAGCATCTCCACTAACAACGTTTGTCGTCTTAACTGTTAGTAAGGAGCGCCAGAAACAAATAGGGTTATTGTTAATTAAAAGTGGTGGGTAACAAATTGAAAGTTGGGAGTGCAATCAACCAATAGATGAAAGTCCGGAGTATTAAACTAGACCAATCTAAATCCAAATATTTCGCTCAATTTTTAATCCACAAAAATCTTAACAACACAATTATTATTTAATGTATTTTTTATTATACAAAAGGATATTGGTTTTTAATACTCTCAACTTTCACTTGTTAGCTGATAATACTCCTAACTTTCGATTTATTACCCACAACTCCCAACTTTCACATAATTTGTTTTTGGCACTTCTTCACTAATAAACGACTAACATTGTTAAGGGAGATGTCGCTGTGGACGTTTTATAATTGAGCTGACATGCCTACATGAAAAATAGATTCCTAATTTCAACTTTCCACCCTTTAATCTCCTTCGCTTTTACCACTAATGTTCTTAGCTTTTGAAGTGTAACACATATAATGTTCTTAGCTTTTGAAATCATTTCTACCAAATTCGAATTCATTATTACTGGTTATGAAGATAAAATAAAATAAAGCTTCAATGACTTTAGCCCACTTGAAAGTTGAAACTCATCTGAATTTTTCACTTAATTTATGAACCCTTCATATTCTTTCATTTTTCAATACATGAAAATAGTGAGAATCAATTTTTGTTATATTTAGGTTTCCTTTTGTAAGTGTTTGCTATTATTTTTTGTTCGTATTTACTGATTTCCAATAATGAGACGTTATAAGTTTTTGTTGATTTATATTTTGTTGTTATTATTAGGTTTTCTTTTGTTTATTTGTTGTTATTATTTTGATACTTATTCTGATTCTTTTGTTGTTATTATTAGATTTTTTTTTCTTTGTTATTATAAACCGTTGCTTATAATTATATAGCTAGATTGGTATTGTAATTAATATTATTTTCTACGTTCTCATTTTTATAGTTTGATATTATTTTTTTGCATTCTTATGTTAAAATTAGTTTGTACATAAACCTTTCCCATGAAAATGTAAACATATTTAACAAATTAAATGTATATGATATTAGTCTTACATGGATTAAATTGTAATTTTCGCTAGCCTTTAGAAGGTTATAATAGAATACCAATATTAATTTGGCTAAAAAATGTTTTATTAATCAATGGGATCATATAAACACTACTAGAAAACAAGTCATTTTCTCACAAAACATCACCCTTCAAATTTATATAGATATATGTACATAACTTTGAACCCATAACATTGAGGGGGCGGTGTAAGGGAGAGTTATGGGTTATAACTTTACCCATAACTCTCCCACTACACATAGTTTGTGTCATACATAACTTTAAATACTTCATGAAGTATTGCACTCCGCCCCAAACTTAGGACAAAGTGGTTTTAGAAACTCAACCGGTTACATGAGTTGTTAACTGATGTAGAAGTCGTGGTCTATAAAAAAACAAGTTGATTATCGTGGCTTAATCATCTAGTCGAGTAAGAGGAAGTAAGGTTCTCTCCATAGAAAATCAAGAAAGTGCTATTCAATTTATACTTTATCAAACTAAAATGCATAAACGATGTCAATCGGTTTTTATGAAATTGATTTAGAAAAGTAAGTTGCAAAACTGATTACTATTTGGTTGTTAAAACAATTGTAGTATGGAGTGACCACTTTGGGTTTCAGATTTTGTAAATATTGTAACTGAATCTTGTTCAAATGGACATCCTTAACGGAGACTCTATCTTTAATTTAACTTCAAGTGATTATTAAGAAAACGAAACTTAATTGGTTCTATTAATGAAATCACCAATCAAATTAAAATAGAAACAAACTAGTACCTGGTTAGACAAACAAATTACAAACATGATGATATTAATTCGACTGAACTGCGGTTATTATCCATGTGGTTTGTTCAAATTTGTGATTTAGTCAAATAGTTTCAAAATTTGTGATTTCGTCCATATGGTTTCATTTCACTTGCAATTAAGTCCGACCTCACTAACCCCGTTAAATCTGGTCGTCAAACTCATCTCATCTGTGTGTCCATCACGCGAGAGGAGGTTTTGTCCTTTTTTTCCCAAATACACCACAACCCCTCACCTGGCGGGGCTTGCGAATTAGGGCTAGGGTTTATCTGGGAAGAAATAGGATAAAATTGTCCCTCACGTGAGGAGCACACTGATGGGTTTAACGATTAAACTTAACGATATTAGTGGTTCGCGTTTAATTGTAATTGAAATGAAACCACAATGACGAAAATCACAAATTTAAACTTTTGTACTAAAACTGCAGATTTGAACAAACCACATGAACGAAAAGCACTACTCTATTAATTCGACTAACATACACTACTACAAAAAGAGGTATTTTCTACGGCCAAATCTGTAGCAAAACAGGGTTTGCAACGGGATTTGCCACAGACTTGGTCCGTAGGTACAAGTCTCGTAGCTAACTTATTTGCTATGAGTTTTTGCTACGGAATCGGAATTTTGCTATGATCTTAGATATCAAATGAGAAGTCGTTATTTTAGTTACATTAGCTACAGATTTTGCTACAAAATTATAAGCTACGGATTGTTAGCTACGAATTATTAGCTACAAAATGTTGCTACGTTTTTTTAGCTATGAAGTTTTAGCTATGAAATTTTGCAACGATATATAACTAAATTATTTTGCTACAATTTAGCTACGGAATTTGCTACCGACTTTCAGCAACAACTTTGGCTACGAGAATCAGCTATGGTTTTTGATATGAAATTTAGCTACAGATTTTGATTGAGTTTTGCTACGAATGTAACTACCTAAATTCGCATGCTTTCGCAACAGATTGAACAAGGTTTTAGCTACAAATTTAGCTATAGATTTTGTATAGTTAATATTTTTTTAAATATTTTTTCCCACTTTTGCCTATAAAAAATATATTCAAATTTTATAAAAGACCATATCAAAGATAAAAATTCAAACCAAATAGCATAAAATATCCAAAAGTACTACAATAAAAACTGAAATTTAGTTTTGCAAAATCAACCTATATATCATAACTTGGTGAAAATATTTCTAGCTGGTTTCATGACAATAGCTAAAGTTTCTTATTTATTTGAGCATATATTCTCTCATTTTCTTCAACGCAACATTTTTTTTTGCTTTTCGTTCTAACCCGCTCTTTTTTCTCGTTCCAACTCAGCTATCTTTTAGTTCCAACTCCACTCTTTATAATGTGTAGCTCTATTAGGATTGGGGTCCCGAGACTCAACTCCACGATCACTGCGTCTCCGTGCACCATGGAAACCATTACCAACACCATGAGCACCACCACTACCACAATTATCTTTACAACCATTCATAATGAATACACCGGCACTCTACATACAAATAAAATTATAATAAGTTTAAAAATTAGCATTCGATAATATACAAATTACATTATATAATATATATTAATTTAAAAAATCAACATATATATAACTATAAAACATAACTAAACAACGACATTTATAATTAATCGTACCTTTAAATCGAACAATAACAAACGCACCTCGTGAAGTTGGAGCGACTCGTAGAAAGTGCACCTGAAAAGCACAGTAAAACAAAAGAACCATGTGTCATTTTACTAATATTGAACCTGATGATGGGAGATCTAATATTTATGTTTGTGACTAGACAAAATTAAAACATACTATGTAAGTTGTCATATCCTTGATAACGAATCAATATCAAAATCCGTCGAGAAAGTAATAGCCTAACTGGTAAATCAAAACCGTTATATCAAAAAAGGCATACAACATATTCAAAGAAACCCGTCAGGTCAATAATTTTATAAACAACAACAAAAAGTAAATGTAACATCCCAAAAATTTCGATCCAAATTTGACAACTTAGTAAAGTTGAAGGATCAAAATTTTTCTCTAAAAATAAGTAATGAGAAAATTTAGATAAAGAAAATAAAATCATTCTATAAAGAAATAAAACTATCCCATAAATAAAGTTACCTTATGTTAAGGATATGGAATAAGGAAATTCCATCCCACATTGAAAGATGTAAGAAAGTGGAAGCATTCCACAAGGGTATAAATAAGGAAGTTAAAAACCAATCCCACATGAAAAGTGGTAAAGATTTGGAAGCTCTTTATAAAGAGATAAAATTCCATATTAATATTCTTTTATGCCTTAGTATATTTTTGGACAATGAGAGTTAGACCCGGAAGTGACAAGCTAACAAAAGACAAGGGACTAAAAGTGAAGAATTGAGTTCAGGGACCCCATCGCGCTACGCGATGAGCCCAGAACACAGGTCATCGTGTATCGCGATGGACCTAGATGACTCAGCAGGACACGTGGCAGCTTTTAGTATGGCGGCGTATTTTTGCGGCACCGCGATACGCGACGAGGTTGAGAAAAACCCATCGCGTATCGCGATGGGTTGAAAATTCAACTATAAAAGGGGGTTCACAGCACTTCACAATTCACACCAAAAATCCTTCTCTCTCTAGAATTACTCTCTCTACCTCGGTTTTCGTACCAACCCGACAATCGACACCTCGTAATCCGTGCTATATACCGACGACACCTCGAAGTGCGTGCAACCCCAAAATAACCCGACATTTTATCTCGAAGTACGTGCACGACATGACGACCAACATATGTCGCCTCGATTTGCGTGCCATGCATCGTTTTACGTGCCAACCTCAAAGTTAGTGCAAAGCTCTCAGATTCCGACAGTTTAAGCTCTAGCATGCGTTAGAGAGTAGAAGTGTTGCTCAATCATCTTAGTAATCAAACTCCGAATACCCGTGTAAGGTAGGGGTTCTGCCTAAGTCATTATTTTATTATTATATGGCTTAGACCATAGTCAAGGGTATAGCCCAAACCTTGATCATAATTATGTTTACATAAGCTTTAAACATACAAAAGGATTATAGTCATGTTTCTTTACAATTAAGAAACACATATTTTTCATTCATAAGGATATAGTCAAAATATAGTTTCTTAACGATTAAGAAACATAGCATTTCATACACAAGGAATATAGTAAAAACATTATTTCTTTATGACTAAGAAACATAAGATTTTACATTCAAAGCTAGCAGTCAATGAATGTTTCTTCTTGAAGAAGAAACAGATTATAGATGTTTCTTCATGAAAAAGAAACTCAACATATGTTTAGTAAATAAACAGAAAGACTACAGGTCTAAATATTTATTCAAACAAATGATCAATCAAGGTTTAAAGCTATCAAAACTAGACTAACGGTCTATAGCCGGATCAAGAGACAATCCGGGTATTTATATAAACATATTTTATAGGTCAATCAATCAATCAGTCAGTCAGTCAATCATTCACAGTCAAGGTTTCAAACGAGATCACCATATCATTTAGAACAGACAATCACAGGTGAATACGTTAACATTTTTAATCAGTCAAAACATATTTATACTCAATGAGACGAACGGGTGTTTGTCTTAAAGAGCCAGTCAATATTTTCATGAGATTAAGTGATCTCTAAAACGTTGTAATACAAAGTAGAGAATAAAATCAACTCAGACCGAATACACATGTGTCTGGATCCATACATAACCGTTCAGCCTAATCATTTAAAGGCTACGTGGTCGCGGGCTAATGGTCATAACTAGTTTCCTATTAAGGTCTACGTGGCTCGGGAATAATTATGTGTGTAGGGCAGATGTACATAGACCGGAAGTAGAAATGCTTCCGCTGAGCTTGTAGAGAAAACTATATTTGTATTATAACGTCATTCAAATGTTTTATAGAGTCATATGTGTTCACCAGCATATAGCTGACGTATTTTTCCCCACATTTCAGGGAAACATATTGTCACACCCCGGCTTAGGGCCTACGCGTATGAACAATAGTTGGTACCTGTTTTGTAAATACATCACAGTTGCGGTTTATTTTAGCGGAAGACTTTGGTTGAAATAAAATATTAATTTATTTGAAAGCTTCTCGGATAATAAATACCCGAGTGTTTGATTTATAAATCATGTTTAAATCTTGTTTATAATATTTTAATAAATTAAAACTAAGCCATCTCTACCTTGCGAGCGTCTATCTTCATGAATGATTGTAACTCTTGCTACCTGTGCTAATTTGTTTCCCTGAAATGTGGGAAAATACGTCAGCTATTTGCAGGTGAACACGTATGACTCTATAAAACATTTTGAATGACATTATAATACAAATATAGTTTTCTCTACAAGCTCAGCAGAAGTATTTCTACTTCTGGTCTATGTACCACTGCCCTACACACACAATTATTTCCCGAGCCATGTAGCCCTTAATGGGAAACTAGTTATGACCATTAGCCCGCGGCCACGTAGCCTTTGAATGATTAGGCTGAACGGTTATGTGTGGATCCAGACACATGTGTATTCGGTCTGAGTTGATTTTATTCTCTACTTTGTATTACAACGTTTTAGAGATCACTTAATCTCATGAAAATATTGACTGGCTCTTTAAGACAAACACCCGTTCATCTCATTGAGTAAAAATATGTTTTGACTGATTAAAAATGTTAACGTATTCACCTGTGATTGTCTGTTCTAAATGATATGATGATCTCGTTTGAAACCTTGACTGTGAATGATTGACTGACTGACTGATTGATTGATTGACCTATAAAATAGGTTTATATAAATACCCGGATTGTCTCTTGATCTGGCTGTAGACCCTTAGTCTAGTTTTGATAGCTTTAAACCTTGATTGATCATTTGTTTGAATGAAATATTTAGACCTTTAGTCTTTCTGTTTATTTACAAATCATATGTTGAGTTTCTTCTTCATGAAGAAACATCTATAATCTGTTTCTTCTTCAAGAAGAAACATTCATTGACTGCTAGCTTTGAATGTAAAATCTTATATTTCTTAATCATAAAGAAATAATGTTTTAACTATATTCCTTGTATACATAATGTTACGCTTCTTAACCGCGAAGTCTCTATATATCCTTATGAATGTAAAATTGATGTTTCTTAATTGTAAGAAAACACTATTATAATCCTTTGTATGTTTAAAACTTATGTAAACATAATTATGATCAAGGTTTGGGCTATACCCCTGACTATGGTCTAAGCCATATAATATAATAATAAAATCATGACTTAAGAAAAACCCCTACCTTACACGGGTATTCAGAGTTTGATTGCTAAGATTGATTAAGCAGCACTTCTACTCTTTAACGCATATTAGAGCTTAAACTGTCAGAACCTTAAAGCTTGGCATGCACTACGTTGCTTGGCACGCAAAACGAGGCAACATATGGTGACCGTCGTGTCGTGCACGTACTTCGAGATTCGTTGGTATATGGAACGGATTACAAGGTGACGATTGTCGGATCGGGGCACGGAAACCAAGGTAGTGAGAGAGTATTTCTAGAGAGGGAAAGGATTTGGTGTGAGAATGAATGTGCTGTGAGCCCCCCTTTTATAAGCTGATTTCGTAACCCGTCACGATACGCGATGGGTCTTGGTGATCCCGTCACGTATCACGGCGCCGCATTTTCTACACCGCCATACCACAGGCTGACACCTGTCCGCTGACTCATCAAGGTCCATCGCTATACGCGATGACCTGTGTTCTGGGCTCATCGCGTAGCGCGATGGGTCCCTGAACTCAAATTTTCACTTTTAGTCCCTTGTCTTTTGTTAGCTTGTCACTTCCGGGTCTAACTCTCATTGTCCAAAAATACTAAGGCGGCTCTCAAGCGATGCGAGCGTGCGAAGTGCAAAGTGCACAATTAAAGCGCCACATTGCGCCCATCGCCCTTCGCCCGAGCCCGTGCGCGTGCGCGTCGGGTGCTCCGCACCCTCCGCTAGGACTACTGAGTGCATGCTAGGCATAAAAGAATATTAATATGGAATTTTATCTCTTTATAAAGAGCTTCCAAATCTTTACCATTTTCCATGTGGAATGGGTTTTAACTTCCTTGTTTATACCCATGTGGAATGCTTTCACTTTCTTACATCTTTCAATGTGGGATGGAATTTCCTTATTCCCTATCCTTAGCAAAAGGTAACTTTATTCAAGGAATATTTATATTTCCTTATCAAATGATTTTATTTTCTTTATTTAAATTTTCTCATTACTTTTTTTAGAGAATAATTTTGATCCTTTAACTTTACTAAGTTGTCAAATTTGGATCAAAATTTTGGGGATGTTAAACATATTAGTACAGGTACTAAGGAATATAGTCATTCATGAAGATAGACGATCGCAAGATAGAGATGGCTCAGTTTTAAATTAATAAAATATTATGAACAAGATTTAAACATGATTTTTAATCAAACATTCGTGTATTTATTATCCGAGCAAAATTTCAAATAAATTAATATTTTATATTAACCAAAGTCTTCCGCTAAAATAAACCGCAACTCTGATGTATTTACAAAATAGGTACCAACTATTAGTTATACGCCTAGGCCCTAAGCCGGGGTGTGACAGTAAATGTGATGACTCACAATGTAACAAGTTTGACCCGGTGATCGGTTTGTGATTATAGTAATGCAACAAATGAAAAGTAGTTCTAACATGTTTCATACATCATGTATTGGCCAAATAAACAAGCATTTCATCACAAAACACAAGAACATATTTATAATTCACAAGACAAACTATAGCATGCAAAGGTGTGTTTTTATTACCTGAGTAAATCATGGAAATAAATTATGAAAATTTTAACACAGTAACATAAATGGACTAGGTTTCTCAAACTATTTTTAATATAATTTTATCTTACACACAAAAACAAAAATAATTCAATCACTACAGATATGTACAAAGAGTTCAGCAAATTGCGCAACAAAAAGTGTTGACTTGGTTAAGCCACAATACGAATCCAAATTAAGAAAGACCTTTTGGGTTAAAATATTAACTCAAAATGTGAAGTTACAGAAGTAGAACAAATTTGAACATGTCAAAAAAGAGTTATGATGTCGGGAAAATAGACCAGAACTTGACTCCCCGCATAAGCTTTGACACATGTTTTTTGGAAAATCATAAAAACCATTCAAAACTGGACCAAAAATTACAAATCATAACTTTCTGGAAACTAGACTCAAAGTAGAACATCATGGAAATAAGAATAGATCTAAAACAATAAATTATCATCGAGTTACAGACCAAACAATAAACGAGAACAAATCTATCATCTAACTGTACGTTATATCAAAACTCAAACCCTAACATGTTTATGTCATCTCTAGGGTTCTAATTCATCAATTAACATCGTAATCATCAATACTATAGAGATTTAACATCTAGGGTTTTAATATAACTAATCAAAAACATGAAATCAAAGCATAAAAATTACCATCTAGTGTTAGGAATGATAAGCATCACTCAAAGACACCACCAATTGCAAGAATTGAGATTGATTTGAATATGCTTATGGTTTGTTGGTGGTTTTAGGATCGTGAGAGAGGGATGGAGGCATGAGTGTCGACGGTAGGAGGGGGGATTAGAGTTGGGGTTTTGTTTTAATGTTATTTTAATCAACATTTACAAGAATAGTCCCTTATTAAATGAGTTTTGACTCAAATGAGCAATTTTAACACCAAGTCGGGTCATAACGAAACATTATAAATAAAATACTAACTTAAGCTAATAAAATAAAGACTCATTTATATTTATGTAAAAAATTATTTTATAAAAGCCAAACACGTACAACTTACACATAATGGATTGCAATTTCATGAAACAAGCTATGAACTAAACACATAATCACTTGGCATGTAATTCATATAGATAAATTTATAAACACATGCTCGAGATATTATTTTCATATTTAACCAACGTTCGGGTCAGATTCGCATGATTCGGTAATTCCCGAATTACCGCTATGTGAATGTATGTGCAATAACCGACACACTTAATTAATCCTAATTAAGCGAAATGCATAAATAAATGTTTGATATAACGGAGTTTGCATTAACGGCACTAAATCGTAAACATAAATGAGTAAGCCACAAAAAATAACATAATAAAAATTTAAAATAAAGGACAAAACACCGAACATTGCGGCGGAGAACCGACGCGATTTCAGTCGGTATAGATAGTATCTGCACTAAAGTTTATTTTATGAGGTTTTAAATATTTATTTTCTGATTTTGCTACGGAAATTGCTACCAATTTTTTGAAATCATTTATATGATACGTGTTTTCTCAAGTTTGCTATGGATTTTACTACTGACTTTATGAAGTTATTTTCATAATACATATTTTCTCAAGTTTGCAATGGATTTTGCTACCAATTTTTGAAGTCGTTTATATAATACTTATTTTTTCGTATTTGCTATGAGTTTTGCTACCATCTTTATGAAGTCATTTTTAAGATACTTATTTTTTTAAGTTTCATACGGATTTTGCTATGATTTTTTTCTTTTTGCAGCGGAATATTCGTAGGAAAATTGTAGCAAAATGTGTCCCTAGCTAATCCGTAGCTAATCGTAGCAAAAATTGCGACCGATTTTTTCCGTACAAAAATCCACAGCAAATGCCTTTTTATGTATATCAGTTTTTTCTATTATTGAATTAATGGTTTTTGTTCGTTATGGAGTTATGGTGAAAATGATATATTTCCTTTTAAAGCAGCCTGGACTATATTTTTTATCACCTTATCACTATGCATGTCAACTTGTGTTAAGGTATTCAAACGCAGGTTTACAATAATAGTTGTTGACAAAGGTCTTCGTTATTTTGCTACGTTGCAGATTTTGTAAAATTAGTTTTAAATTTGTTTTCTTTTCCTACCATTTTGTAATGAATTTTATGTTAATATTTTTATTTTCTCTAATTTGCTACGAATTTTACTAAACTTTATGTTATAAAGTTTATAATATTAATTTTCTTTATTTTGCTACGGATTTTTTATATCAGTTTTTTTGGAATCATTTTTTTGATACTTATTTTCTCAAGATTTTTATGGATTGTGCTACCAATTTTAGAATTTCAGTTTTTATAATACTTATTTTCTCAAGTTTGCTACGGATTTTGCTACCGATTTTATGAACTAATTTATAATACTTATTATCTCAATTTTGCTACGAATTTTGCTACCGATTTTATGAACTAATTTATAATACTTATTATCTCAAGTTTGCTACGGATTTTTTCTTGCAACGGAATATTTGTAGCAAAATCGTAGCAAAATATGTCCCTAGCTAATCCGTAGAAAAAATTGCTACTGATTTTTTTCATAGCAAAAAAGTGGTGGCAGATACCACTTTATGTAGTAGTGATATAAAAATCAGATTGTTTAACTATCAAATCACAAGTTGAGTTTAACTAAATCAGAAGATTACAAGCCTCAATCCCAATAACTTAACACAAACAGTAATAAAAAAATATCTTACAGTAATCATTCATCCGGAGGTGACCACTGAGGGGATTTAGCCTTGAATCATCATAGGCTCTTCAAACCTGATGTTGTATTGATTATCCATCAAATAAATCTTGATTAGAATGAGTTGAAATTGATGGACTAGATTTGAAGTTCGTAAAAGACGACTTGAGAGAAGAAGATTTTTGACCTAGGGTTGTTTCCATTAAATAAGGAGTGGAAATGGAAAATATGATTTTCCATAAAATGTTTGTAAATTGGTGTAAGCTACGTTGGGGACAGTGTAGCCTTACTCTGTAGTGTAACCTTACGCCAACCTGGCGTAACTTTACTCCAAGTCTTCATAGTTATCATTTTTCTTCGTTTTTCATCATGTGAATCATCCGAGCCTTCTTTGTGCATCTCACTTCTCAATAATTGCGTATTTTTCATCTCTAGATATATAAATAGCTCACTTAAGTTTCATTTAACTGTACACACAAAAGTAAACAAAGTAATTGTGTTCTATATATAAAAATAATTAACAAACACAATTTAAAAATTATAATCACATTATTTAGCCCACTCATCATTAACAACTATGATTCTGGATGATCCTTTCTCGTGCGGAACGTTTGGGTAACTGAACAAGGTTCACATGTGTAGGTTCCCTGGACGGATCTCACGAGATATCTCGATATACACAGGTGCGGAATCCCTGTGTAGATCGTTACGGACGTAGAACACAAATCACACGAACACACGTCAAACACACGTTATATATTAGCTCAAACACACGTGACGAATATCACAGTTACAGACACGTTACAGCTGAATAACCAAACAACCGAACACTCGAACAACCTAAACCGATCTCACTTAAACAAGCCGTAACATCTAATATAAATACACGACAACTTCGCCTCAGGCGAAGTTGTCCATAACTTCGCTTGTTCAACAAGTTCGCCTAGGCGAACTTGTTGACAACTTCGCTTGAACAAAAACATAAATAACATTACAGACTCGATTACAGACACTAGACTATGAACTACTGACATTTATGCACCAACAGACTCCCCCTTGGCAGTAGCTTCATATCTTGATCTTTCAGCATCTGTCTTGTAATCCTGTATCTTCACGCGTGCACTCCTTCTCTAACACACACCGACACAACTCGTTGATACTTTCTTGCTTCGTCCTTCCAAGCTGGAATATAAAAGATTTTCTTCTCGTTAAGCACCTTCAGATCAGCTTGCGATAAGTTAACAAGATGCATCGGATCGTAAACTCTAAGAATCTCTTGTTCATCCTCATCTTCCATCACTGCCTCCGCTGTCCACAATCAACGAACCACCACTTTAGGTCTTTGAGCACATCCTTGGGCATAAGCTTCATCGGTACTTCTTTAAGGCCCCGGATTGGTTTATACTTCATAACCATCCAAGGCTTTCCATCAGCTCTCAAACCTCTATCCTTGTCTTCAACAAGTTTCCCTTTCTGTGGTTTCAACATCTCAAACTTCTTTTCCTTTATGCTCTCTTTCCATACGATTTTCCATATGACTCTAGCCATATTATCGTCACTTCGATTGATCAACCCCAATCTGGCTAAGTCTTTAACCTCACACTCAGGCAGTGTGTTTAACGATCTCAACATTCCTCTAAGGTACTGAACTCCATCATATCGTTTAATCACGAAGAGCCGCAACTGCTCATCATAAATCCAGCATATAATCCCTTTCTTTGCTTCAGCATAGCCCTTAATATTGTAACTCTTTTTGAACATGGTAGGGACTGCCGGTTTCTTCGTTTTGACGAACCATTGAGCGTATCCTTCCTTCCACCTCGGCTGCTCTTCCCATTCAGTATCTTCAACTGCCGTCTGATCACCCATATCGGCCTTCTCAACCTCTGGAATGTCATGTTCGACATTTTCCTCTACTATCTCTCCTTCCTCAATCTCATTCTCAATCTCAATCTGTTCACCGATCTTCTCAATCACATCACTCGGCAGCACATCCTCATCAAACAATATATCATCGCTGAACATATCATCATCTAGTTCTTTCAACGCATCAATCACGTCATCACCTATATTCTCATCATCAACCAACACCACATCATCACCACCAGAACCACCAGCAGAATACATGAACCACATTTGGATAGTAGTGGTAGATGGAATGCCAGCAGATGATGTAGCCACCACGGGAACATCCGCAGTGCTTATACTTGTAACCTATACAGAAGTAGGAACGATAGACATACCAGACAGTGCAGCCGGAGCGAAACGTACCATCCTTGAAGTCTCTCCACTCCCATACCTGCACCTGTCCTTTCCCGTCTTGAACGTCGTATCAGCTTATGTATATCTTCTTCCTCTTCTGACTCATCATCATCCTCCGTCCTCTTTCTTTTCCCAAAAGTTCTCTCTCGAGACACCATCAACCGTCTCCCCTCATCCATGATCTCATCCAAATCTGAGTCAGCCATCGACGTAGCTGCTCTAGTAACACTCACACCCGAACCTTGTGCAGCAGAGACCTGCACCTCTTCATGTGTATCAACTTGATCCATATCGAAATAACCTTGACCTCCAAAGACAGCATCAAGATCTATATCCTCTGCAGCCGACACAACAGGGGCAGCTTGAGTTGCTCTTGCCTGTCGTGGTTGAGGATCTCTGAACTCGTCCCCAGCAGCAGGAACATACTATGGGTTGATTAAAAACCCAAACAGTGGAGTATGCCTTGGACGCAGCTCAGGCTTGCTCCTCGCACTCGAAGTGCGGCATTGAGCGAAGATACGCTTGCTCACAGACTCCACGTATCTGATTGGTCGTCTCTGAGGTAGATTCGGAGCCACATGGTTCAATATCATCTGGATGAAACGTGGATACATAATGAACCGCTCACGAGACATCGCCCTCCTCTGTCTGTCAATCTCGTAAAAGACCATCTGACTAAAACTATAGCGTTTATTGTAAGTCAGTGCAGTCATTGCGGACTGCATGGTCGCACCCATACCGTCAGTGCCCGCCTTCCTTCCTGACATGCAAACTATCATGACGTGCATAAGGAAGCGCCACTGATCAAGTAAAAAACCCTTCCGTCTCTTTGTATCGCCTAATGGACCAGAATAGCCCATTCGGAGAAACGCTCCATCACGAAACGGAGCCACAAACTCAGTTGGGTCGTCCCTCGTCTCTTCTCCAAACCGTAACGCCACTCGGATCTGTTCAGAATTGAACCGAACCTCTTGACTGTTCACAGTCGCTCGCATGACCGGGGGCTCAACACGACAATCGTATTCTACCGTCTGCCAGAAATCCTCGATATTCGGTAAGGATATCGGCAGAGTCGTCGTGATAGCATGAAATATCCTCGAGCGTATGAGGAAAGTTATGATCTCGCGGTAATCTTCCACACCGCTTGCCTCCGGGTCTAAGGTAATGTACATATTGTGACCCAGGAAGAATTGCTGTTGGTTATCACCATCGTCTCCTCCTGCACCTCCAGCACCAGCTACTGCAGCCATATCTGCAACAAACGAACCAAGTTAGATAAACGTAAAGACATAGCACAAGTTCGCTTTGTTACCATGAGCGAAGTTGTGATAATCTGTATAGGCGAAGTTAAAGTTGAGGCGAAGTTGGGAACAACTTCGCTTCATCTTTAAGTTCGTCTAATAATTTTAAAATTTTAACAGGTCCAGGCGAAGTTAATGACAACTTCGCCTCACCACAACATCGCCTCAGGCGAAGTTGAGCATCAGGCGAAGTTACGGATAACTTCGCCTAAACCTTAACTTCGCCTGAAACTGAATCGGCGACAGTAAGGTTATCGAACATCGAGTATCTGATGTTTCGGCTAGTTTAGACGATTAAGTAGACTAGACTACATGATATTAAGGCAATCTGGACGATCAGTTTGCTCATGAACACGTAAAAGCTTGTTTTGAAATCGGGTATAGGTTTCGAACGTCCGAGGTCGTTAACCGGGTGTCGAAACAACCTAGGAATGACGACGTCGAACATCGAGTATAACATATAGAACCCGAACACACCTTGAACAATGAATGAAATCGGAAACAAAAGGATAATCGGATGAAAAATTCCGGATAAGTTCGCTGGGTATAAGTTCGCTGAATTAAAAAATATGAACTGTGACTCTTGAAAATCCTTATATAGGGGCGAAGTTATACAGGCGAAGTTACGGATATCTTCGCCTAGGCGAAGTTATTCACAAGTTCGCCTGTTCAACAACATCGCCTATATTTACAAAATCAACCCTTAAAATTTGAACATTTTGCATTTAACTTTTAAAGGTTTCTTTAAGAATTAAATAACACGATCAAGTCCAAGTAACCAGTTATAAAATCATAAACTACCTAAGTACGAAAAACTTTAAAAAATTAAAGAATTAAAGTACAAGGGATCAAATTTCAGTCTCGATAGGGACTACTACGTTTTAGAAAAGATCCGAACAGGAATCATACTAATTACGTGACTGTCACATAGATCCGTGTTTAGCTGTATTATGACATAAGAAAACAGGTTGTAAGCAGGTAAATAACTTAAGATGGTTTTCATCGTTTCTGTGATACGAGTTAAGTTCAATTTAGCCTCAAAATTTAAGTGGGCAACAACTCAGAGATTATGATGCCTCCTATCTATTCTCAAAGCGTATTTGGCTTTCCCCAAGTCACCTCGAATTGACTTCAACCCTTAGTTTGTAATTACTCTTCATCTGCTTCCCGTTCTCTTTCTTATTCCATGATTAAGAAGTCTTGATATCTTTAACTCTAGAATGTCTCAATAACTGATAATAATTTTTTTTTTTTCGTCAAACATTTCAAGAAAAGCATGGTTACTCGGGATTGATCATCCCATTTAGCTCGATAAGGTTTTGAAATCTTGTTTTATCAAACGCTTTAGTATAAAGATCAGCGAAATTATCAAGCGTATCCACCTTTTCAAGCACTATCAGTTTCTTCTCAGCACAATCCCGTATGAAATGATGACGTATGTCAATATGTTTAGTTTTACTATGTTTCACGGGATTGTTAGTTACTGAGATAGCAGCTGTGTTATCAATGCAAATAGGAGTAAGTAAGAAATTCAGACCATAGTCGCGCAACTGTTGTTGTATCCAAAGAACCTGGGAGCAGCAGTTGGATGCTGCCATGTATTCTGCTTCACAGGTTGAAATTGCGACCGAAGTCTGTTTCTTGCATTGCCACGACACCAACCTGCCACCAAGAAACTGACATCCTCCTGTTGTTGACTTCCGGCTCTGATTGCACCCACCATAATCAGAGTCTGTGTAGGCGACTAGCTCCAAGTCTCCTCCTCTCGGGTACCACAACCCCAGCTTCGGTTTGCCCTTGAGATACCGCAAGATCCTCTTCACACCTTTCATGTGAGATTCCTTTGGGTTTGCCTGAAAACGAGCACAAAGACAAACAGCAAACATTATATCAGGCCTAGAAGCAGTTAAGTACATTAAAGAACCTATAATAGCCCGATACTGAGTTGGGTCCACATCTGCATCACCGTCTGACTCAGCACCCAATTTGTGATTGACGCAGATAGGAGTGTCGAATGGAGTGCTGTCCTCCATCTTGAATCGTTTGAGCACATCATGGACATACTTGGTCTGATGAATGAACATCCCGTCCTTCTTCTGATCAACCTGCAATCCTAGAAAGAAAGTTAGTTCACCCATAGCACTCATTTCAAACCTTTTCTTCATGACGGACTCAAAATCTTGACACATGGAGACTTTTGATGCAGCAAATATAATGTCATCCACGTAGACTTGCACCAGCAGGAAGTCGCTTCCATCTCTTTTGAAGAACAACGTGCTATCAATTTTCCCTCTTTCAAAACCATTTTCGAGCAAGTAATTTGATAAAGTTGAATACCAGGCACGAGGTGCCTGATGTAATCCATATAACGCCTTGCTCAATTTGTACACGTGATCTGGAAAGTCTGGGTCAGGAAAACCCGGAGGTTGCTCAACATACACAACCTCATCAACTTTCCCATTCAAAAACGCACTCTTCACATCTAGCTGAAATACCTTCATCTTTTCATAAGCAGCAAACGCCAAAAACAATCTTATGGCTTCCAAGTTAGAAGAGAGCTCGTCAATGGTTGTTTCATGCTGAGAGTGAAATGGATTGAAAAATTCTTCTTCAGTCGAGGCAGCAGGGGTACCGATAGTGTTTGATGAGGAAGGTTGACATTTATCAATCAGCTGTCTTTGTAATAGAATGTCTTCCTCATCAAGGATCATCTTCGTTGCAACTCTCTCTTCTTCTTCAGCAATATCCAAAAACGGTACGTTAAAAGACTTGAAGGGTTTAACATAGTCGAAAAACTCAGCAGGTCCGTTGCTTGGTTTTGGCGGTTGGTAACTTGTGATGTCGGTGTTACACACCACCTCAACCTTGCTGGTCGATGTATTGAAGACACGTCTGTTAGGAGTCCCAACAACATAACCGACTAAGATTCCTTCATCGGCTACTTCACCAAATTTAGAATTTGTCTTCAAAATCGAACAAGGGGACCCGAATGGTTCAAGACCACTCAAATTGGGCTTTCTCCCATGCATAAGCTCGTAACACGTTTTATTAAGCCTCTTAACCGTTAAGACTCTGTTCAGGACATAACAGGCTGTAGCAACAGCTTCAGCCCAGAACACCACAGGAAGCCTCGAGTCAGCCAGCATTGTTCTGGCTCCTTCTATTAACGTTCTATTCTTCCTTTCAGCCACTCCATTCTGTTGCGGTGTATACGGAGCGCTGTATTGGTGTTCAATCCCTCTCTGAAGGCAGAAGATCTCCATCTCAAAATTCTTGAACTCCGTTCCATTGTCACTTTTGATGAACTTAACCCTCTTATCCATAACGTTCTCAATTTTGGTAATCAAATTCTTCACCATCTGAGCCGTTTCATCTTTCGATTTCAGGAAATACACCCACGAATATCGTGAGTGACTATCAGTGATCACCAAGCAATAAGAAGTACCTCCTAGACTTTTTGCATTCACGGGACCGAAGAGATCCATGTGAAGCAGTTCTAGAGTACTGGCAATAGAGTTGACCTTCTTGGTGAGATGGGATTTCTTGTGCTGCTTTCCCTCTTTGCACGCAATACATTTGTCTTCAAAATTGAAACTTTTTAAGGGAACACCCAGCACAAGCCCATTCCTGACAATGTGGTTCATCTTCCGAAGATGAATGTGTCCCATTCTCCTGTGCCACAGTTCGGACTCCGTTTCGCTCGCTTTTGACATAAGGCATGAAACTTCCGTGGCTGTTTCAGTAGACCTCATATCCATAGTATAAGTATTTCTATCACGTGGAGCCTTCATCAAAATCCACTCTTCTGGTATCTGAAAACCAGGCTTTAACACAATTGCCTCATTCTTCGTGAAATGAACGGTATACTCCTTATCACAAATCTGTGATACACTCAGCAGATTGTGCTTCAACTCTTCTACAAAGTTCACATTCTCAAGAGTCATCTTTCCATTCGACACCAATTGTAGGTTCCCTGGACGGATCTCAATTGTAGGTTCCCTGGACGGATCTCACGAGATATCTCGATATACACAGGTGCGGAATCCCTGTGTAGATCGTTACGGACGTAGAACACAAATCACACGAACACACGTCAAACACACGTTATATATTAGCTCAAACACACGTGACGAATATCACAGTTACAGACACGTTACAGCTGAATAACCAAACAACCGAACACTCGAACAACCTAAACCGATCTCACTTAAACAAGCCGTAACATCTAATATAAATACACTACAACTTCGCCTCAGGCGAAGTTGTCCATAACTTCGCTTGTTCAACAAGTTCGCCTAGGCGAACTTGTTGACAACTTCGCTTGAACAAAAACATAAATAACATTACAGACTCGATTACAGACACTAGACTATGAACTACTGACATTTATGCACCAACAACATGTGAAAGGGGTAAGGCTCGGTTAAATGGTGATGCTAAACAATCATACTTAACTTTCGCTTAACTAACCAAGCAAAAGCTACATACTTTTTCCTAGACTGTTCTTTCGCTTATGGTGAACTTTCACCTGTCTGCTTAGGCAAAAATTTCATTTCGCCTAACCATACTTTAACTTGAATCATAGTTTCGTTTCATCATACTTTCGCCTAAGTGAAGTTTCATTTCATCATACTTTCACTTAAGTGAGGTTTCATTCCATTATACTTTCTCCTTAGCTAAGTTTCGTTTCATCATACTTTCGCTTAGCAAAGTTTTTCAACAAACTTTTGTTTAAATTGAATAACCTTAGCAGCTTCGACAATAAAGACTTCATTCTCCTTGATATAATGCTAAATATACATGTTTTCCCTTGTGTAGTTTATTTAATATTTTATTAGTTGTCGTTCGTTTTTCATTTAGAATGTGTATATTACTAACTTATTTGTGTTTTATAGGTTTCGGTTGATAAACACGGTTGAAAGAGCAAGAAACGAGCTAAAACGCGAAACGGAGCGAACCGGTTGAACCAGAGCAAGCCAAGCCACACGACCAACCCCCGTAAGTTGGCCACGCGACGCGGAGTCACTATGGGGTGGCTGGTTGGTGGTTTGTGCACGCCATGTCACGTGAGTAGACCTTCTATGCTCTCTGCGCGACACGGGGAGTTTGTTTTTCCATAATGTTCCGACGTTTGGAAGGGTTAGGAGGCTAAAACCACTATATAAGCATCATTAACCTTAACCCTAGAAAAAGAGACGATTACCAGCCATTAAGGACGAATTTTGGAGCTCAAGATCAAGGTTTTCGGAGTTCTTGGAGGTTTGGAATCAAACGGTGAAGTGTTTATCAAGTGGACAAGGAGACTACGGATTTTATCACCCTAATTACCTCGTAATCTATCTTTCTTATGATGTTCATCATGAATTATTTACTTGTTTTGTTTGATTCAGTTATGCTAGGCTAAACGTTCTAGACCGCTAGGCTTTATGATGAATTATTGACATTTGATCTTGGTTTGGATTTTGCTTTGTTTTTGGATTTATAATCAAGTAAAAGGTTTCTTGATTTTCATCCGATGCATATGTGTGCTTAAGATTGTTTGATGTGTTTTATTGTTTCACAAAGTATTTGGTGATTGTTTCATATATAGGATTATGTTAGGTCATCTACTGTATGTTTTTAACTAGTTTGTGGTTAATATGCATTAAAACCATATGAACAATATTAATTAATCAAGTAGACTTAAGTGTGCTGCTAATCTAAATAGTTATGAGGTGATAGATTATGTGATAGGTTATGGTTAATAAATTGATAGATTTAGTTCTTCGTGAGGAGTCCGTCTAGGTTTTGGTTTATTTGCCCTATCTTTCTAGTCAAGTGAATTCATTAAGCTACCTTTGATTTCCGCACTGTGAGATAGGATTTCGTATAAAGGTACTTGTGATATAATAAATTAGCGACCGTGAGTGATTCTAATAAAACCGGTATTTTTAATTACTTATTAGGGTTCCATAGGTGCCTCTTTAGGAAGGGTTAAGGGTCGTGTTCAGTTCCCATTATGTGAATACTTTAATATCCCAGTTCCATTACATAACATTTTTCAACTGTTTGATAATTGATACATTAGGGCCTAGGTGGTTACTTGTCATCATCTTAATTAAATCTGAGGTTCTAAGTTAAGTCGTGTCTAGTTTTATTAGTTAGTTTAAAATTAATATTTTAGCAAAACACCCTCAATTAACATAAATAAATAGTCGTGTCAGTCAGTTGAGTCTAGTTAGCTAGTTAACGTAATTTAAAAGTCTGTGGGTTCGATATCCAGACTTACTTGGTTGTAGGGATGCACACATTCTATACCGATTTGGTACCGAATCGGTACGGTATTTCTCGAATTTTACTTTCAATACCGGTACCGGTACCAAACTGAATATTTCGGTACCGGTATCGGTACCAAGAATTGTGATTTTCGGGATCGGGATTTTCAGTACCGATCTCATCCCTACTTAGATGTACTAGAGTCGACCGAATCATTTGCCGGTTAGTAGTTTTTAGTTAAGTTAATAGTCTAGAATTATCACTTAGTGCCTGATTAACAAAGTTTTAGTGTATATTTTTAGAACTAAAGTTTTAGTTTATATTTTTAGAACTACTCTTAGCACATTACTCCTCTCGACCAAAAAGAGCGTAAAGTTCTTACATTCTTTCCTAAAAGACGAAACTGAGCTTGTGAACCAATAATGTCAATGATGTTAGGGTGGGGTTGGGGGGGGGGGGGGTGGGGGGGTCTAACCCAATCTATACCGATGAAACAACACCAAACTGACCATTTCTCACTAGCACGTGATGATATGAAAATCGGGCAAAGTGGTGATGTTTACTCGTTTCTCTTTTTAACTTGCTTTCCCTCTCTGGAAATATTTTGTAAGAAGATTGTGGAGAATGATGGTGACATGACACGATGGTTGTCATCTTTCATGCTAGGGTAACTTTTAATTTTGACAAAATGACTCCTCATTCCATCACAAACTCGTAATTACACGAATAACAGAAAATAAATATCATATATTTACTTTATCCAAGTCTTGTTAAAATGGGATGTTACAAGTACAACCCAATAAACAATTAAACACTAATCTAATTCTAAAACTCAAACCTTGGCCAAAGCACCAAAATTAGCAAAATCCGCCTCTAGTCAGCGACCAACTCTCCTACCTCTCATACTCTCATGTCATAGAACACTATGTCACACACAACAAGATATATAAACAAACCTAGTAATCTTGTATGTGAATGTAAATCATGAAGAAATTACAACCTAGATCATTCTCTGAATTATATATTCACTATCAAATAAACTTATATGTGGTTACACACAATAATTTATCTAATAAGACAGAGAACTCTGAACATGGAATTGAATTTTATTATTGTTCTATGAAGAACCATGGAGAGCCCAGTTGTATGTGTGCGATCGAGAGATCCACCACAGGAAAAACCATCAGACAGTCTTTATAAAACTTGTTGGACTTAATTGGATCGAGCAACACGAGCAACAACGATATGTTTGTGGTAACTCACCACGACTCTTTCAATATTATTAAGATCAAAACCACCCAAAATACAATAACCCGATACCATCTATTTTTGCTAGAACTCTAACTTGCTCAACAAGGCTCCTAACTAGACTCGACCTAGGAAATCTAATAACTATTTAATATAAACTTATCTTACGGTATCTTTAACAGATGTGGCTAATATCGTCTGAATTCGCGTTGACTCGCTGCTGTAACACTCGGTTTTACTGACCAAATTCTCCGCACAACGCATGCGGAAAAATCAGTGTCGTTACCGTTACGCTATTTGTAATATGTTAACTTTTTTTGCGTCAACTTATACGAGCGGCACTACTGTTTCTTGAGTTGACAGGTTGATTTATTTTTTAGTTTATTGCCGGTATCTTTACGTACATAATCCATACCAACAAAACCCACATCAGACCAGACCACTGCTGCACGCGACGGATACATAAACATATCCAAAACAGCCCGGCGCAACGATATGAACATATTAAATTGAGTAGCTCACGAGCAGCTCGGGTGGTTTACACCCCTAGGCGGGGTATCAACTAGCACTTAATCGGGATTAATTGGATTTGAGTTTTATATGTAAACTTTCTTAACACGCACACACAAATCTTTATTTGTATAAATTTCAATTATAAAGTATACCTTTTTAAATACATTAAATATTTTGACCGATTTTGGCCGAATTTGAAGTCGATTTTGACCGGTACCGATTTTAGGGGCCGATT
>NW_027491633.1:0-33047 GCF_021521415.1 Bidens hawaiensis
ACCAGTGCCTCACATTTGGACGTTGGATTTAATCATAAACGCAGTTCTAAATATCAGAGTTAATTAAAAACTTTCGCAGAAATAATAAAAATTAAACCATTCGTTACAAACATCCATATTTTGTCTTTTAAAACATAACTTAAATTATAGAAATAAAACATCATGACCAAATCTTTAGATGCCAGCTTCGTCCAATCCTGCCATGTGTCCCCCTTAAGCTAACTGCCTCATTCTACTCACCTGCGTGCATACTAAAAGTCAGCTACGTTGAGTGAGTTCTAGTTAATACAATTAACATACAATACGTTCTTATATTGCATACTTGTCCTTCTTTACTTTCTTTCATACATACGTAAGTATATACTTTCATTCTTACTTTCATACTTTCTTTCTTTTATACTTCATACTTTATTGTTTGATCCCGAAATTACCAATCAACAACAATAACATATCTCAGATCTGTGAATATCCTATTAGTACTAGATCTAGCTCATAATTAACATCGATTCAGTGTTGTATGTATGTATATCTATTATCAATAAGTTATCAGTGATGTTTGTATAATTATGGTGAAGCTTGAGAGAGAGATTGAACAGCAGTTCGTTAATTAGCTCAAAACTTTCTCAAAAACTTACATTAAAGTGAACAGTAGTTCACTATATATAGAAGGCGACCTGGTTCGCTAACATCCCCTAGCGAACCAGCTTCCCCTTCGTTACATAATTTAACATAACGAACCACTCCCTGATTCGTTAACATTCCCTAACGAATCAGGAGGGAATACATTATAATGTCTTAACATCCATAGCGAACTAGACTTAACTTTAACGAACTAGTCTTAGTTCGCTAACATCCCTAGCGAACTAGACTTAATCTTAACGAACTAGTCAAATATAAACATTAAATATTACATTAATTATCAAATAAACATTAACGATAAATACAAAGACTCTAGACGCAAAACCGTGCACTAACAGACACCCCCTCGTCTTGAGCTCTTTGTCTTTAACTTATTTGAAGCGCTTGGACTGCCAGTCTCTGCAACTATGAATTCCATGTTCGTGACACACACGAACGACTCGTTGGAACTGCATAGCCAGGTCGTAATCTTCTTGGCGTTCAAACAAAATCTGCTTCCTGTATAGCACGTCGTTGTCTGTCTCTGATAAATTAACCAACCACATCGGGTCGATTATCTTGATGAGCTCAGTCTGCAGTCCTCGACCACGAACAATAACGGCCTCGCCAGTACGATTGTCATAGTACCAACGGTTGAAAGATAGATAAATATCTTGAGGCATTGTCTTCACAGGAACCTTTTTCATTGTCTTTGGCGGCTTCACTTTCAAGACAAGTTTCTTCCAGCCAGTCCTTGGATCAATCTCATCAATGCGCTTACGTCTTGGGACCTGGGGCTTGAAGAATTTGAAGCCATGATTGACCTCGAACAGTAAGTGTTGATGAAACAACTCAGCCGTTCGGTGACTCCCACGATTGATAAATGGACGTCTCCCGAGGGTACGTACATCCCAACGCGGTAGAGTTAAAACATCCATTATCCTCTCGTAATACTGGACACCCTTTTCCCACTTGACTATACATACTTTAAGGTCTGAATCATAGAGCCAGGAGACAATATCACCATGTACCTTAGAAACAGTCTTGAAGGTAGTCACCTGATTCGCCTCAATCCAAGCAGCAGCGGTATCTTTTCTTTCTTGATCTACATACCGATAAGCACTGATAATCTTACCCACTTTCTGACGTTTGAACCATCTTTCTATGTCATCATCAGTCACTTCTTTGAGTGAAGGAACTGTTCGCTGCACAACCTTTTCTAGTTCATCCTCCGTCACTTTAATTACATCTTCGTTAAATACCGGAGAACCTTGATCAACGTTTGCGTGTTGATACAAGTCCGGGTACTCTTCAGCTGTTACATCCTCCATCTCAATCTCCTCGTTCTCATAAATAAAATCCGTATCCATAAATAACGGATCAACTTCCATTTCTTCTTCATTGATCACTTCGACATCGGGCTCAGTTTCTAAAGCAGTCAACTGATCGTCATTCAGCCCAAGCAGAATCGAAATCTGCTCCCGTGTCAAAGATCTAACAATAAACTCACCGACCTCTATCTCATCTCTATTCACCACATTTCTAACCACCCCCGATCCATCAATAAATATCACCGTGTTAGCTGCTATCATCTCAATTGGCTTGGCAGCTGTTGGATCTTGATAGATAATTATCTGCTTGTTCGAATCATCAGCACCACTAACACCAGAACCAGAGGATGAACCATGCGATTGTTTAGGCTCACCTCCTGCATCAGATTCGTCAGGATCATCATCGTCATTTTTAAGTTTCTTGAGGGCATCTTCTTTACAAGTTAATTGTAAAATTAACTCTTCTTGTTCCTTTAATTTCACCCCCTGATACTCAACAATCGTACGTAATGACTTAGTCTCCTTCTGACAGAAAGAAATATAACTCATCATTCGTCGTTGATTCTCCATGAGTCTTTCTTGAGTTTGAAGGTCAGCTACCATTTGATTTTCATATAGATGTAGCAAATTTAGCTGCATTTCAGTTTGACGACCTGGTGGCAAGTTGTATACAGATGGATGAACAGGTTGAACATGTCCTTGAGGTCGAGTAATCCTCATAAAAGATACATCACTAGGCGGAGGTGGAGGAAGAGTAGTTGTTGGCAGAGGAGGAGGTCTCATTGATGTGGTGGAAGATACTGTAGACAACACAGCAGGAGGCCTCGGTATCTTGGTCAACGCCATTTGAGGGATTAGACCGAGCCTCTCATGTGACACCATCATTGTCGTCAAGGTAAGCATCGGAGTGCTAGTAGTAAGCGACACCGCCGAGCTTTGAGTAGTTGATTGACGTGGTGGTGGAGTTCCAATAATTACCCCAGCCCCTGCAGACACACGGGGCTTCTTTGATGGTTCACCAGTAGCTACAGCTTTCCCCTTTCGTTTTCGTTCTAGCTGAGCTTTCATGGTGGCAGCTAGAGCAGCATCAACTGCATCTTGTTGTTCTTTAAGAGCTCGTTCACCAGCTCCACCATCACCATCATCACTGTCACCACCATCATCTCCACCATCATTGTTCCCACCTTCACGCTCGGAATCCGAATCATCATGGATCCAGCGCTCATTAGGAGGACATACGTAAACCGGATTGATTATATGTCCAATCATCCGTTTATCCTGTGGCTTTTCTTTTCTATAGATTAACATACGATGCACCGTTTCAGCTTTCATATGTTCCATATCAAGAACATCGTTCACCAACGATCGATCAATCACCAAATTCGGTATCAAATCCTGAATAATTAGCTGTAAAAAGCGAGGATACATCAAGAACTTCTTTGACGGTAGAGTTTGCTGAACTTGCTCTTTCAGATGATCAAAGATGAGTTCTGAGTAGTTGAAGGGCTTGTTCAGGATTAGAGCAACAAATGCCGATTGCAAGCTTAGTCTACACTCGTTAAAACCACCGCGACGTCCACTCATACAGTGAAGTAAAACATGCAGCAGATACTTGTATGGTGGACACAACCCATTCTTGTTCAACATAGATCTACGAATATCACCTCCATAATTCAAGCGTGTGAATAACCCCCGAACCAATGTTCTATCAAATTCACTCGGATTATCATCATTATCGTCAAATTGAAGCACCGGACGAATGACCTCAACATCAATCGTAATTGGAGTCTGATTAATAGTAGCTCGAACCCAATTATGTTCCTCAACATATTCCGCCGTGTTCCAAAACTGCCTGATTATACTAAGATACACTTTAGGTTTAGCAGTGATTGCATAATGAATCTTTGAACGTCGTAAGAAAGTCAACATAGTTCCAAACGTCCTCAAATCAGTTACATCTTGATCAACATAAGCACAAATGTTGTGCTTCTTATTGAACGACAATAAGATTACTTCAGCTTGTTGATCTTGTTGTTGTGGTTGTCCTTGTGGAGGTTGTTCCTGTGGCGGTTGATTTTGTTGTTCTTGATCAGCCATGTTTTACTGTATAAATAAAATCGACTATGAGAATAGATATCACAATATATAATCAAAAGATATGTGTAATTAATCTAGTTACGCGTATTAGACGATTTAAATCCTTTAATTAAATTAAATGAATATTAAAAAATTAATTTATTTAATATTAAAATTAATTTATTTAATAAATGTCATTCGTTGAGAATCACACTGATTCGTTACAATGAGATAACGAATAAGGCGATTCACTATCAAGTAAATACCATAACGAATTAACCATAGCGAATCACTATATAATTTTGACGAACTACACACTAGTTCGTTATATTTTAAGCGAATCTAAATCTGATTCGTGTAACATCTTATTCGCTAAGTTAGTTCGTGTAACATCTTAACGAATTGGACACGAAACAGTTCCAATTCGCTAAGACTAACGAATGGTTATAATTAAGACTTGTTCTTTGACTTCACAAAGTCAAGGTCAAAATTAGGATGAACACAGATAGTCAACAAAATGAACCCAGGAACAATTAGGCCATAACTATCGTCGAATCATCACACTAATGAGCTCGTTGTACTCGGAATTAAATCGTAATCGAAGATGAATGAGATTAAGACTCAAAAACCTCTAAGTACATAGGTTAGATGAACCCACAGTAAACACCAATGTCACAAAACAATAATTAACCCGGCAAACAACAATCAATTCATGATTGAAGCCCACCAAGGGTATCGGAATATGATTCCGATCACAATGACATAAAAAACATACAGTTATTAACATAAATTACACACAAATAGGTTTCAAAACTTCGGAAACCCTTAAACTCTTAATAGTTTATAATTTAACTATTAAATCTTAGCCATTTTTGATGAAAATTATATCGCCAGGATCGGATATACCTTAGAAACTCAAATATGTCCTTGAATTATTCAAACTAGAAAGTCGGAATATCAGAGAGAATTTGAATAGGTTTCTTAAACATGAAGAAAGAAGGCGAACAGTGGAAAACTGTTCGTTTTCTTGTCTTATATAACATTGCACGCATCCCTAGGTACAACTTATACGAATCAGACGATTCATTTAGCTTAGAGTTAACGAATTAGCCCATTCGCTAACTCAATTCGTTACCTTATGTTGGCGAATCGCTACATGATTCGTTAAATTTAAAGGTAGCAAATCAAGTCTTGATTCGTGACGCGATTCGTTAAATATACATAATGAAGGGATGATTCGTTACAGAGTGCGGAAGCGAATTAGGTTAGCGAACCAGAAGCTAGTTCGCTAAAGAATCACCTAGTTCGTTATCCATAAATAACGAATTGGATTTTAGCGAAATAAACTCTTTTATTTAATTTTAAATTAAATAATTAAATGAATAAATTAATGAATTAATTAAAGAATTAAATAAATAATTAAATTAGGTTATCGAGAAACCCTTTTATCCCGACAACCAAATACGTTAAGAATGTTTCAGATTTCCGAAACAAAACTTAACATTATTTAAGTATTTTGTACAAAAAAGACGAAAATATTTTTGGTATTTTGTAAAAATTTAAAGAATGTATTTACAAAAAAAAATATCCGATCCATTAAAAAATAGGCAATCTTTTTGTGTTTTTCAATGATTTTACCAAAAGCAGTACATATTTTTGTATTTTTGTTGAGTTTGAGCAGAGAATCATATTGACCAAATTGCCCTTCCATCACAGTTTTATATTTCAGCGATATTATGACTTGCGATAAGTCGGTCATTGGTATTGTTATCCACATAAATCTAATAACACACATTCAAGTATTTTTGTGATATGATTAGATAGTTCAATTAAAGCACAGAATATCAGAAACTATCAGCCTCTAATCACGGTTCAAGCTTAATTTGATTTTTGCCAAATCACCCCAACTTAACTTAAACCATTATATTGTTGATCAAAATTTTGATACCAATTGTAGAAATTTTGAGCAATGCATCAAGTTTCCATTAATGTGAGTGAGTATGCACGAGTCCATCTGTCGGCTTACATACATTGTATCCCCTGGGGTCCGTTTCTTAATGGTATTAAGACGCACGCAAGGGAGGAACAATTGTATGACTAACAGCGGATTTTGATCAAGTCAGTAATTTAAATTGTACGAAGTACGGCGGTGATCAAGTTTAATGACTTTGGGTTTGCTTTAGAAGGCGAGTGAAATATTCATGCTTATGAATACCCAGATGGTTAAGCCGCATAAAGACTCACAGTGTCCAGAATCTTAACGCTTGTTATTTGCTTTATTTGATTTTTGGATGATCAACAAATATAAGGCTTGAGTATGACTGGTTATTACATTTCTGCCATCCTCACCGAGACTTTTGCTAGAGACTAACACCCCTTTCAATTTGGCGTCTCTTTATGTTTATATCACATACTTTTCTCTACTGGGTTGTTTTAAGACCTACCAATGCACCAATGCAATTAAGCACACAGTCTTTTAAGCTTACTTTTTGCTGAATTTGGGGTCAAGATAATCAATGTACTATCATGTTCTCCTTTTGCTTCAAAAACTCAAAATTTTGAGGAGCATAAAATAAAGAAAAAGTAAATTTAATCGCCCAGTTAACTTAAGTTTATAAATAAATGGCTAACCATCAATTCACAAGTGAATAATAGGACCAAGACATGCAAACATGCTTCACAAACTTAAATAACCGACATAATTTTCAGCGAGAAAATAATCTAAAAATCTTTTTGGATTTTCTCTATACAAAACTTTAAAAACATAATATTTTTTGTCTTTTTCAAATTTCTTATAAACAGAATAACTTTCACAATCTTTTTGGATTTTCGGATTTTTCTGTACAAAAACATAAATCACCTTCTTTTTTGTTTTCCAAAATTTTAAAATGTTTTTGGTTTTTCTAAATATTTAAAAGAAAAACATTAAAGAACAGAAATCACAATATTTTTGAATTTTGAAAAAAAATTTTTTTTAATGTTTTTGGATTTTATCTATACAAACGAAATCACACTCTTTTTGTATTTTCTAGATTTTCACCCCCTAAAACCAAAATAAATTTTAAAAGGAAAAATATGGCAGAAAATAAAGATAGTCATCCTTTTTAAGGATATCAGCGAGGGTCTTCAATCCGTTTAAATCAAGCAAAAATTTAAAACGTGTTTTGTCAAAGGCTTTAGTAAACAGATCGGCTTTCTGAAAATCAGTGCGTACTTTCTCAAGATCGATTAATTTCTTTTCATAACAATCCCGTATAAAATGATATCGAATGTCGATATGTTTCGTTTTAGAATGTTGTACGGGATTCTTGGTGATACTAATAGCAGCAGGATTATCAATCAAAATAGGAGTAGTAAGAAATTTCAAACCGTAGTCGCGAAGATGTTGTTGTATCCACAAAACCTGGGAACAGCAACTTGAGGCTGCAACATACTCAGCTTCGGCGGTTGAAGTGGAGACCGTTGTCTGCTTCTTACACTGTCGGGAAACAAGCCGGTTACCTAAAAATTGACATCCTGCAGTCGTTGATTTGAAGTTGATCTTGCATCGTCCATAATCTGAGTCTGAGTAAGCAGTAAGAACGAAAGTATCACTCGTGGACTTGCTTGATACCTAGCACAAAGACAAACATCAAACATAATATCAGGGCGAGAAGCCGTTAAATACATTAAAGAACCAATCATGGAACGATAGAGGGTAGGATCAACGGAATCCTCCAATTCATCCGGTGATAAATTGTGCCCTACTGGAAGAGGAGTTGAAGGGATTTTTCCGGCAGAAATCTTGAATCGGCTCAAGACGTCGTTCACATATTTAGTCTGGTGAATAAAAATTCCATGAGCAGACTGGTGAACCTGCTACCTTTAAAAGAAATTCATCTCTCCCATCGAGCTCATCTCGAACTTTGTTTGCATGGACTTCTCGAACTCCTTACACAGTGTGTCGTTTGTAGACCCAAAAATAATATCGTCAACATAAATCTGGACTAGAAAAAGATTATCACCAACAGTTTTATGAAATAAAGTGCAGTCAACAGTTCCTCGTTTGAAGCCATTATCACTTAGATGGTCGGCGAGCGTGCCATACCAAGCTCTCGGGGCTTGATGTAGACCATACAGAGCCTTGTTTAATCTGTAAACACGGTCTGGATAATCAGGATCTTCAAAACCAGGTGGTTGTTGGACAAACACTTCCTCGTGTAATTCACCATTGAGAAAAGCACTTTTAACATCCATTTGATAAACCTTGATATTCTTATAAGCTGCATAAGCCAGGAAGATTCGAATCGACTCTAATCTTGCAACTGGAGCATAAACCTCTGTGTAATCAATACCCTCTTGCTAATGAAAACCCTGCACCACTAGACGTGCTTTGTTTCTGACAATCACCCCTCGATCGTCCTTCTTACACTTAAATACCCACTTAGTCGGAATGGCTTTCTTGACTCTAGCAGGTTTGTCTATTAAATCCCAAACACCCAAACGTGCAAATTGCTGTAATTCCTCTTGCATAGCTTCTACCCAAGAAGGATCTTCAAGTGCCTTACGAGCTGTCGTTGGCTCAACTTGAGATAGAAAGCAATTGAATTTAGCAATATTCACAATTCCCGAAGAATGTAAGTTAGTGTAAGCACACAATGTGTTATTGTCACTTGACAAAGCAACTTGATGACGTGTACGAACGCCCACATCAAGTTCTCCAATGATGTTTTCCTGTGGATGATATCCATGAATCCGAAGAGTGGGATTTTCAGGAACAACAACATTATCAAATAAGTTAGTATAATGTTCACCCAACTCGGGAGATGAAGCATTATCACTGTCAAGATCAATAACTTGAATTTCAGCTTGATCATCATCAGAAGAAGTAGAACATTATCAATAGCAACTGGAGAGACAACTTGAGATTCTTCAGTTGGAGCATCTGGTTGAACTTCAACTGCATTAGAACTTGAAAATCCTGGAATGTCCAAATGTTCTTCAAAGTATGCTCTAACCAGATCTTCATCGATGTGTTCAGTCGAAGGAGTAAAAGAATTAAATACACTATCGTAGTCAAACATCCACTCTGAACCTTTCCCTTGAGGAGGAGTTGTGTACTTTTGACAGTCCACGTGGTACCATTCTTCAACACAACCAGATGTGAAATTAAAAACCCTTTTCTTTGGAGATGCATATCCCAAGAAATACCCTTCGATAGCTTTTTCTTCAAATTTACCCGAATCCTTCTTCAACATTGTACATGGACACCCAAATGGTTCCAGGCACTTTAAATTAGGTTTTCTATTATTTAAGATCTCGTAGCTTGTTTTCTTGAGTCGTTTCACTGTTAGAACTTGATTAAGCGTATAACAAGCTGTATTCACTGCCTCATTCCAAAACTGAACAAGAAGTTTTGAATCAGCGAGCATTGTACGTGCAGCTTCAATCAGAGTTCTATTTTTCCTTTCAGCAACACCATTTTGTTGAGGTACATAAGGTGCACTATATTCTCGGTGAATTCCATTTTTAATACAAAAGAAATCCAATATAGTGTTTTTGAATTCAGTACCATTTTCACTTCGGATTCTCCTCACCTTTTGTTTATACAGTGATTCGATCTTAGTAATAAGGTTTTGTACCAAAACTGGTGTTTGATCTTTTGAACTCATAAATAACACCCATGAATATCTTGAATAATCATCTGTCACTACAAGACAATACCAGTCTCCAGAAATACTCGCACGATTCACTGGACCAAACAAATCCATATGAAGTCGTTCAAGAGGAGTATCAATGGAATTCAATAACTTAGAGGGATGTGTCTTCTTCTTCTGCTTGCCCTATTTGCATGCAACGCAGTGATCAGATAACTTAAAATTCTTTAACGAGACACCCTCAACTAAGTCATTTGCCATTAAATAATTCATCTTTCTGACATGTATGTGACCCATTCTACGATGCCATTGAATCGAGTCTTTCTCGGTTGCTTTAGAGACAAAACATGTTTCGATCGATGTTAATATCTTAGAACTCATATTTAAGACATAAATATCATTTGATCGTGGTGATCGCATGACAACCATGTCCTCGGGAATAACATAACCCGGTTTCAAGATAAGACACTCTTTGTCAGTAAATATCGTAGTGTACTTTTTATCACAAATCTGCGATACACTCAATAAGTTATGATCAACCTTGTCGCAATAATTCACTTTCTTAAATGTAATGTGACCATTTGAAACTTCACCCTCTTGTGTGATCATGCCCCAGAATTCCCAGGAAATGCTACATAACCCCCTTGAATATTTTTTAAGTTGGTTAATAGGTTGAGATTCCCAGTGATATGACGAGAACATCCACTATCCATGATCCAGTTTTCACCAGAAATGGTCTTGGATGAACCCTACACACAAACAAAAGTGATTAGTTCAAAAAGGCAGCCCAGGCCTCAGTCTTGGGCACCTTTTGGTTTTCTCTTTGAACATTAACCTTAACAGATTTCAATTGTTGTTCAGCCACTTGTGAATAAGTTACTGGCTTCTTAGACTTTCGTCTTAAGCACGCTGCTTGAACAATGTTTGAATTCTTGTTTTGACATATAGGTTCAGTTGGAATGAATTTTGGTTTCACTTGACCGTGTGTCTCATTGATCTGAAAAACCTTCCGAGGATTCACATCAGAGAACAAAATATGAGTATCATCAGCATATGATATAGGTCGTTTCAGGATCTCCTTGACCACTAGAATTGGCTTAGATTTGTCCTTGATAAAAGGATGAAGATTCTGAAAGTTTTGCTGACTACAATTCCTCACAGCATGACCTTGTTGACCGCATAAAAAACAAGTTCGCATGTCTACATGATGATTTTTAGAAGAAATTGGAATAACTGATGCAGATGATTGATGATGACTCACATTTTTAGTCATACTCTTAGCAAACTCATCAGATAAGTCAGATTTCTTCTTTAAATAAAAATCTAAATTAGAACAGTTCGAAAAGCTTTTTAGTGTATCTGTCCCAGTTGACTTCACAAAGTTAATCTTCTTAGCTTGTTTCAAAAATTGTTTTGCCTTAGTCAATGGATTAGATTGAACTGATGTTTTGTTTGAGTATACACACGTTCAAGTTCTTGAATTTTTGAAATTTCATTGACAAAAACACTCTCAATAAGTTCAGGTTTGATAATACTTATTGGAATATCTTTTTCAGTGAACATCGTATCCATTCCCTTTAACTTAAAATCTCTAGCCGATGAAGACTTAGAACTCGGAGGATTAATGAAATGCATTAAATTCTCGTCAGAAATCTTTGGTTTAACTAACTTCTTTGTCCTCACTGGTTTGGTTTTCACAGTTTCTTCCTTGTTCATTTGAGATTTGAATGAACCATACTCAGCGTCCTTAAACTCTTGAGGTTCGCAAAGAATATGATTAGAACTAGGAATGTTCTTATTCTTGTGTATTAACTCAGGTTCAAACACATCTTCAATAATCACTTTGTCAACATTTTCAACAAAGACCTTTTTACTTTCCACATGAGGTTTTTGATGAGCAGCTTGGGATTTGACAATTTCAGGTTTAACCAATTTAGGTTTTTCAGAAATCACAGATTCTTTTTGAATCAAATCCTATTCTTTTCTTGCAAAAGGATTAATTTTATAATCATTATGAAAAGGTGGTGGAATTTCAACAAAACCAATACCTTTCTTAGAATCTTTTTGTTTTCCAGATACTTCAATAATTTCATTCAACAGAAAAGATGAATTCCTAAATTTTCCCAATTTGTTCTTCAATTCAAAACCTCATTCTCAAGCTCAGTTATCTTAGAACTATGTTTCAAGATTTCCTGAAACTTTTGGTCATTAATGGTCATTTTCACAGATAACTCGGCTTTGAGATCGTGGTTACTTGTCGACAATGCTTCAATCTTTTCTCGAGATCTCCTTTGAGATTCAAGAGATTGTCGATAAGTATCCTTAAGAGAAGCAATTTCTCTTATAAGATTATCATTTTGATTTTTCAATGCTTCTAATTTAGATTTGTTAGATTCACAGTCAACACATGATGCTTTAACAAATGAAGTAGTAGAAATAGAATTACTAACCTCATTGATCATAGCCATGCAAGCAAACATTGATTCAGAAGGCTTGTCGCAAGAGTCGTCAGAATCAGATCCAGAATCATTATCGGAAGACATCTCACTACCAGTAGCATCTTGACAATCTTTATATAACATAGCCAAATTTGCTTGAACATCATTGCATAGTAACCGTTGTGACCAATCAGTTCTATCTGCTAACATTGCTTGTGTTGTAGAAGAAGATGGATTCTTTTCAGCATCACTTTCTCGTGGTGTAGAAGCATTTTGACTTTGACCACGAGGTCCAGTGTATTCTTTCCTTGGTTTGTCACATTCCTTCGCGAAATGCCCAAATTCTTGATAATTATAACCCTTTACTTTTAATTTGTCAAAACCCAACTTCTTGTTTAAAGCTGGAAGATCTTTTCCAGTTCTCTGCATGAATATTTTAACTTTACGAACAATCATAGCCATGTTCCATTTTAAATCCATAATTTCTAGATCATCTGGATCTATCTGATCATAATCCTTATCTGTTAAATCACTTGTGGCAATTTTACTACTCACTAAGTTTTCATATGAAGACATAAAAGCCGTCAGAAAAGAAAAGTTTTGCTCAGATTCCTTCATATTAACACTAGGTGGTGTAGCAAATGGATTGGTATTAGTTGAACTTCCAGAACCACCCGAATTACCAGCAGAGTAGAAACAAACTTTTGGATCATTAAACATAGCTGATTCTTTTTCACTTGCAGCATGAGTAAGAAAAGCAGTGATTAGAGAGATCGTTGAACTAAGAGGCATACTTCCACCATAGAAAGCTGGATCTTGATTTTCTTTGGAGGATTTTTGACACTTAAGATCATATTCTCTAGCTTCGATCTTTTTTAGAAATTCAAGTGCCGTCAAGTCTTCATTCAGAAAATAATCACTCTCTTTCAAAACCATAAGAAATGTTGAGTAGGAACCTGGAAGCACACTTTTAATAGTGTCAATTTTATCTCTTTCAGAAATTTCCATTTTCATCTTGTCAATTTCAGCAATTAAATGACTAAATCTTGTAGTCATCTCTTCAACTGTTTCTCCTTTCAATAAATTAAAGTTTCAAAACTGAAACTTGAGCATCACTTTCTTACTCTCAGCTGTGTTCCCATGCTTCTCATACGCAGATGTTGAAATAAAGACGCACATCTCTTGATACTACCAACTTGATGAAAGATATTTTCTGGTAATGCCATAGTCAAAGTAGAATATAATTTTATCTCGATTTCTAAAGCTTTCTTCTCTTCTTGTGAGTATTGAGAAATAGTTTTAGGAGTATATCCAATAGTATCATCACCAATCATTGGTGCAACATAAACTTCATCAAGACAATACGAGCAGTCAGGATGAACCGATCCCAAATGTGCACGAAACCGAGGTTCCCACTCGGCGAAGTCACTGAACTTCATCAATCTTGGACATTTAGAATGTGAACCTATCTCGGTATCAAGTTGCAACATATGTTGCATCAACATGTTTTGAGACGCTAATGCATACATACCAGCCATTTTTGAAAATTAAACAAGTTTAAAGAACTAGGTTTAACGAACTGGGTAACAAATTGTGAACTATTTTAGTGAACTGAGAACAGTTTTAGCGAACTGTGAACAGTTATAGCGAACTGTGAACAGTTATAGCGAACTGTGAATAGTGTTTAACGAATCAATCCTTAACGAAATTAAGACTGATCAGTAACGAAATATCTTAACGAATGAGGTGAGTGTTTTAACGAATCAAAAGTCAACTTAACGAGTCAACTTAACGAATCACAAATAAGGTTAACGAATCACCCAAATGGCGAAACAGATAACGAATGAGATGAATGTTTAACGAATCACAAGTCAAGTTAACGAATTGACCAAACGAATTGACCAAGTCAACTTAACGAATTGACCAAACGAATTGACCAAGTCAACTTAACGAATTGACCGAACGAATTGACCAAGTCAACTTAACGAATTGACCAAACGAATTACAAAGGATTAGTTTAGCGAATCAGATAATCAGTAACGAATCGCCAACATAAACTTAGCGAATCACTAAGGAATGCTTAGCGAATCAGCTACAGTGGATGAGCGAATCACACTATAGCGAATCAGGTTGTTACAACCGTTTGTAACAAACTCTGACACCTTATGCCACGTGGCAAATGTTGTTATGACACAAATCCCAAGAAGAACACGTGTCACACGAATCAATTAATCTAGTTAACGAACTAGATAACACGAATCAATAACTCACACGAACTGGCTAACGAACAAGGTAGCGAAGTGACACTATTCATAACGAATCACCAAGAAACATATAGCGAATCACCAAGAAGAAGATAACGAATCAAGTTCATCTTCAAATCTTCAAATCTTCAAACACATTTTCCAGAAATTTTGAAGATCAAACCCAGAAACCCAACAATACCAAATCTGTAATACTACTTCGTTTCTCAACCAAAACGCACAAATAACCAATCAAAATCCTCGTAATCAAATTCCGAATCCAATACACATTATCTCGTAATCGATTAACCTCAATAACCAATCCAATTTGACCAAAAACACACCCCTGTTTCGGACTTAAACCGAATCCAAATCCAAAACACACAAATCCAATCCAAACCTCAATTCCTCTTAACCGAACCTCTACAATACCTTAATCAACACGAATTCAATCTAATTCGTCCATAATTCAACCAAATCAAATACAAATTGATTCAAAACCAAACAAAACCGAAAACTAACAAAAAAGAAATCATTAAAACACCAAATCAAGTGTAAAACGAGCACCAACAGCTCTGATACCACTTGTTTGATCCCGAAATTACCAATCAACAACAATAACAGATCTCAGATCTGTGAATATCCGATTAGTACTAGATCTAGCTCATAATTAACATCGATTTAGTGTTGTATGTATGTATATCTATTATCAATAAGTTATCAGTGATGTTTGTATAATTATGGTGAAGCTTGAGAGAGAGATTGAACAGCAGTTCGTTAATTAGCTCAAAACTTTCTCAAAAACTTACATTAAAGTGAACAATAGTTCACTATATATAGAAGGCGACCTGGTTCGCTAACATCCCCTAGCGAACCAGCTTCCCCTTCGTTACATAATTTAACATAACGAACCACTCCCTGATTCGTTAACATTCCCTAACGAATCAGGAGGGAATACATTATAATGTCTTAGTTCGCTAACATCCCTAGCGAACTAGACTTAACTTTAACGAACTAGTCTTAGTTCGCTAACATCCCTAGCGAACTAGACTTAATCTTAACGAACTAGTCAAATATAAACATTAAATATTACATTAATTATCAAATAAACATTAACGATAAATACAAAGACTCTAGACGCAAAACCGTGCACAAACATTTATCTTTCTTTACCTACATACTTTTACGTTTTAAAGAGCCTTTCACCCTATAACCTTGCAGATATTATTAGGGTCTGCCACCATTAAAGAGCCTCTCGCCCTATAACCTCACAGATATTATTAGGGTCTGCCACCCTCCTTCACAGATATTATTAGGGTCTGCCACCCTCCTTCATAGATATTATTAGGGTCTGCCACCCTACTTCACATATATTATTAGGGTCTGCCACCCTTTACTGTCAATTCCTTCATATCATACTTTTCTTTTCTTTTATAAATTTACATACTTTCTTCCATACTCATATTCTATAATCATACATACTTCATACATACAACATGTATATAAACAATCATATCATCTAACTATCTCCTAATAGTACATGCAATATCCGAAAATCGTTCATGTACCGTCACACATTCTTTTATAACATTCACATATATCATAATAGGCATACACTTACCACTTAAGGTAAGTGTATTAACTAATCACATCGAGTATGTACACAGCCCCGAAAAAATATAACAAGGAATGGGGCTAGAAACTCACCTGGATCCTGTTGCGTTCGCCGTTAATCGTTATCCCCATATTTAATTGTGCACGGCTAACTGTTATATATATATATATATATATATATATTTGTTAATTAATCGTATAATTTATTAAGTTGGTATTTTAGTTAACCAACGTATTCTCTAAGTTGGGCTTGCTTGTTAAGCTTAAGATAATGGGCTAGTTTTATTTTAATTTAGATAAAGGCTTAGTAACTTGTGGACTAGCTAGATCAAGCCCATGTGTTCATTAAAGCAACTGGGTCCAACTGGGTTTAGGCCCAAACCAACTGGGTGGCCGAGAACTCCAGGCAGAGAACTTATGTTGACCGAGAACCCATGTTTGACCGAAATTCCATACTTGACCAAGAATGTGGGTTGACCGAGAACTCCATAGGGTGGCCGAGAACCCTCAGTTCGGACCGAGAACCCTCAGTTCGGACCGAGAACCCTCAGTTTGGACCGATAACCCTTAGATTGGACCGAGAACCCTCAGGTCAAGTGTGTTCAGCTTATCTTTCTATCTTTATCACTTTTATCCAGCTCAGTAAATTGTTTTATGGTTCATACCATGAACTTTAACCACCCTTTCTATTCATCCCAACCGTTTTACACCCGTTAGCATTTCCTTAACGAGATTCAACCCCATTTTAGGTATAAAGTTTAAGCCTTTATCAATATCAAACCTGTTTTAGCTAGGTCTTTAGGTAACAAGTTGATTGAGTTCACCTTTAACATCAAGTTTGCATTTTTATGAAACATCTAGACCCTATCTACTCTAGGGTTAAGTTTCATGGCAAACCGTTCATAAAAATGTAACCTTTAAGGTTAAAGCACGTACCTTTAAGCGTTTTTAGGCTTCGAGTTAGCTTGTTTATAAACTATGATCTTGTATCTATCTTGTATAATGAAGATCTATATATATTTGGCTTGATTCGAGTCTTGAATTCCTTCCTTTAGCTCGCGGCCGTAAGAAGATGTTTAGGTGTGTGTTTTAAGGTGTGTAGAGAATAAGATGGATAAGATGGATGGAAATGGAAAGGATTAAGGTTTAAGGGGTTTTTATACTCCCTTAAGCCCATGGACCTAAAGCCCATATATCTTTCCTTTTTGGTCCATGATTGCTTCATCTAATTAGCCTACTACCTCTCCATCATTATTATTTTATTATTTATTTACTAACTCGAGTAAACTTTCCCATCGTAATAAATAATATAACAAACGTTATTATTTGAAAGTTTGGGATGTTACAACTAACAAAGATAAATGAAAAGGTAAAATATTTTATAACTTATATCATTAGTACAATAATAAGCAAACAAAGGAAATTAGTCTCCAAATCAATAAAACAATTCTACAATGTCGATTCAACAAAACTTGTATCTCAATTTTGATTCAAAAGATGAACTCTATCTAAGACATTTATTACATATCAATAACTGTAATATTTGATACTCTAAAATAGTACCCGTGTTTATTTGCACATCAATTTAAACATTTATTACAAACCATGTTTGAATTAAATATTACCATTTTGAAAAAATTATAGTTAGTAACCTACCATCTTGAAAAAAAATTAACAAACCATGTTTGAATTAAAAGGTCTAACTTTTAAAATTAAAATGTCATATTTGTCTTCAAAATGTCAACATAATATGTATGCATTTTTTAAAATCCAAAATGTGTCCACTGTTTTTTCTTTTGCTTGAAGCAAACTTAATACAATTAATACAAATTAGTTATTTGATTCGGTCAAAACAAAATTAAATTCCAATTTATTATTATTGATAAATAAACAATTATATGTATAAACATGCATAAATTATGCTTCACTTAAAGACCATTAAAAAATTTACGGTTACTATTTTCAACATTATTAGTAACTCTTATAACATAATAATGGATTGTAAGAGAATATTTAATTAAAAACGTTACAATAGTCAAAATAAATGTATGTTAATTTTTATATTGACATAATTTGTGAGTGCAAATCTTAAATTTAAAAGTACTTAAATCATGTTGATATATTTCTAGAAAGTTATATTGACTATGTAAATGTTATTTAAAATTTAAAACGATTTAATATGAATGGTCAAAACCGATTCAATGTGAATGGTCAAATACTTAAATCGGTCGAAAATTTATTTAATTTATAACTTCATCATTTGGTTTTTTTAACAAATAAAGAAAGTCAAACCATATAAATTGTAATAATGAGATAATTAGGTTATTATTTCGGTCAAACCATATTAAGGAATGAGTTTATAAAAACGAAAAGAATTAAAAACATAAAAATGTTGTTCATTCGGTTTTAAAAAATATAAGTAATATCAAACTTTATAAATTGCCATAATGGGATTCTTAATTGTGTATAAATCTAAAAATGTAAACTAATATGAATGGTCAAAAACGATTTAATATGAATGGTTAAAACGATTTAATATGAATGGTCAAATACTTAAATCGGTCGAAAATTTATTTAAGTTATAACTTATTCATTTGGTTTTTTAAACAAATAAGGAAAGTCAAATCATATAAATTGCAATAATGGTATAATTAGGTTATTATTTCGGTCAAAACATACTAAGGAATGAGTTTATAAAAATAGAAAGAATTAAAAACATAAAAAAAGGTTGTTCATTCGGTTTTAAAAAAAATAAGGAATGTTAAACTCTATAGATATTAAAGTTGAATAAATAAGGAAACTCAATAACAATATTCATGTTTATAAATGTAATAATCGTATGATTAAACTATATAAATTACAATATTCATGTTAGTTCGGTTATTTAAACAAATAAGGAAAGTCAAACTCAATAAATTGTATTAAAGGGATAACTAAATGTGTAATTTATGTATATAAACGCACGCCGGAAAATAAAATATACATCAAGGTATCTCCGATATACATGAATATTTCCTTTTATCTAAGAATAATGAATATGAATATACATGAATATTCAAAAAAGAAATATCTTACAATACTAATAAAAGAAAATGCTGATGCTTAGGTGTCAAGCCTATATTTTTCTAAAATCTTATCTCTCATCTTATTCATTCTAGCTATTCATGGGTCATGGGTCAAAATCATTTTGTCAAGTGGGTTATAACATAGTGCGGATTTTATTCATTATCGAATTAAGTTTCATTTTTATACTTGAGGTTTGACCAATTACACAACTTTAATACTTTTTTTAAAATTTCTTGACATTTCCATTAAAACGATGCTATTTTAGTACTTTTTGTTAACCACCCCGTTTGTTTTTTTCCGTTAAATCTACATTAAATTAATTTATAAGTATTTTGAGAATCACAATTGAAATAAAGAATCTAATTTATTTTTATTATTTGATAAATCCCGTGTAATACACGGGTTCAAAAGCTAGTACATCAATATACAACAAAATACATCTTATAAAGTCGTGCTCGATCCATGAAATTAGATTATATGAGTCGGACAATAACCTTAAATAATAAAGTCGAATATTATTATTGATATTATAGAATATTTTTATGATAACTAATAACCGGAAAATTTTTAAGGTGTTACCGGAAAAACGAAAGAGTGAGAATCACCATTGTATCCCGGATTTTTTTTAGAATTGAAAATGAAATTAGCTTGTATTTCGGGACATTAACCTGAAATTATAAAGTAGATATTAATATTGATATTATTGAACATTTGATATTTAATTTATAACCGGAAAATTTTAATGTCTTACCAGAAAAAACAAATAATGGCGATGAACCATGGTATCTCCGATTTGGATTTAGAACGTAAAATGAAATATTCCGTAAATCAATCTGGTCAATAACCTGAAATAATAAAGTTTTGTTATAACATTAATATTATGGAAGATTATAATTATAATTTATAACTGAAAAATTTAAATTTGCCTTACCGGAAAAACGAAATAATCATACTGTCCTTGGATGAAACGGATTTTTATTTAGAACCTAGAAATGTAAAACAAAAAGACAGGAAAAATATAAAGCTTCAAATAAATATAAAAAACCATTGTTATAGATATAACACATAACCGAAAAACGTAATAACGTCCACATATCAACTTCATCGTCGTTTTTGATTTACAACCTAAACTGATTTTAATCAAATGAAATAAGAATGAAAATCAAGATCAAACGTTAGAGGAAACAATAACCGGAAAGAAATATAATGTTGCCGGAAAAACATATATCAATGATCGGAAATTTATTATAAAATATAACATTACAGGAAAAAAATTAATAGAAATCTAGATATAGGTGAAAGGAATATATGAGAGGTTATTGACATAATTCGGCTAGTAAAGAAAGAGAGAAAATAAGTTTAAAGTAAAAAAATTATTAATTGTTAAGATTTAAATATAAAGGAGGTGATGACTTAGCGTGATTATGAAAGAAAATGATTGACATGACAATGTTTACAAGTGGAAATTGTTAGCATATGTATAGATAGATTTAGCAAAACAAAAATAATTTATCCATGGTGTGGTGGGTTGCGAGATGAAGGGCTTTATGTGTATACTAAAACATGCATACAAACATAGTCTCATTTTCCCCCTTTCTCTCTCTTGTTTGTTTGTCTCTCTATACATATATATACACACACGTATACGTATGGTATGCTATGATATGATCGTGATTTGTTTTTTTTTTTCATCTGGGTCCTCCAATGTGATATGATATGCAATCGATGATCATGGAGGTGTTAAGATTCAATTTTGATATGATATATGGGTGCTGGATCGGTAACGTAAATAGCTGAGGTGGGTTTATAATAATAATAATAATAATATAGACAGATGGCTTGTTCAAATCCTCCTCCTCCTCCTCCTTCGTTTATGGTAGTGGAGGATACCGATGAAGATTTCTTTGATAAATTAGTCAATGATGATGTTGATTCTAACCCCCCTTTAATTGAACATGAATTTGCTAATCCTATACTTTCACTCTCTTCGAATTCCCTTACTGATAATGCTAATGCTACACTCCACTTGGATAAACCGCCTACTGCTGCTGCTGTTAAAGAGGTGCAATGGAGTTCCTTTGGAGCCGACGCTGCTTTCTTTGATGAATTTGGAGATGGCTTAGCTGAGGAGACAGGGAAAGGGGAGGACGGTGTCGTTAGTAGTGAGTCGAACGGCGTAGTACAAAATAATTCCTTGCAGGGTGAGGATGCTAATCATTACTCTCAATCCGACACAGGGGAGGAAGCTCAGGATCCTAATGCTACTCAGTACTGGGAGAATCTTTATCCTGGATGGAGGTATGATGCTAATACCGGACAATGGTATCAACTGGATAATGCAACGCTATATCACAAATCATCGGAGTTTTCTTACGTGCAGCAATCTGTTGTAGCAGGCACAATGGAAAGTGTTACAAGCTGGGATTCGGTTTCGCAATCAAACTGGAATTTTGGAACCCAAGTGTATCCTCCTCATATGATCTTTGATCCTCAATATCCTGGTTGGTATTATGATATGAATGCCCAAGAGTGGCGATCTTTGGATGATTATAATTCACAAGCAGCCGCTGTAGCTCACGACCCCGTCAACCAAAATGGGTTTGGTTCAAGTAAAGGTAATACGTATTATGAAAATGATCAGAAAACATATAGTGGGCAGGAACAAGATTATAACTGGAATGGCTCGTTTAGCAATACCGGACAACAGGGTTCAACTATGTGGCAACCTAATACTGTTGCCAATAACGCCCCAATGGAAAACTTTAGAAACAACCAACAAATTGGTAATCACTATGGCAGTAATTTCCAAGTAGATAATCAACACAACTTTTATGATCACGTTAATAATGGGTTCCCTGTGGTTTCTGGGTCTCAGCCGACTATTCCTTATAGTCAGTCTTTCAATCAGTCTTTGGAGCAGAGTGAGAAAATGAATGTCCAAAAGGCATACGGAGGCCAAAACCAGTTAAGCTATTTGCAGCAACCGGTTCACAGCGGTCATCAAGTGTCTTATGGTTCTACTAAAGGAAGGTCGTCCGCTGACCGCCCTCCGCATGCATTGGTTACTTTTGGTTTTGGTGGGAAACTGATTGTGATGAAGGATGCTACCTCTTCCATAAATGCATCGTATGGAGGCCAGGTTAGCCCTTAATTCATTCCTGTCCATTTACCTATGAATGGGTCGATTCGGGCCACATTTTACCACTAACAGGTCAAAAGGGTGAGATATAAAAGTTAAAGTAGCCTCTATTTCCACGGCATAGATTTGTTTTTATATTTAGAGTATTTAATTCTTGTATTCTTATTTGACACACTGATTAATTAAAAAGAGTGTAAATAATGGACACAAAGGTTTTGGTAAACGAACTCGACTCGTGTAAAGTTTATTCCTTTTAACCGGTTAACTCATCAACCTGGCCATTAGGCACCTCTTGTATTTTTATTTTTGTTTGGATCCGCCTATTTTTTTTATTTTTATTTTTTTAAATACGTGTTTGCTGTGTGTTTCTCATTGTAGGATTCAAATTCAGGGTTGATTTCTGTTCTTAACTTAGCAGAAGTTGTTACTGGAAGAGCAGATTTACATGACTATTTTCACAATCTCTGTCAGCAGTCGTTTCCCGGTCCACTTTCTGCTGGAAATGCTGGGAGTAAAGAGTTGAACAAATGGCTTGATGATAGAATTACGCACTCGCAAACTTCTGATGTAGATTATAACAAAAGTGTAGTTCTAAGATTGCTCCTTTGCTTGCTGAAAATAGCCTCACAACATTATGGCAAATTAAGATCTCCTTTGGGCTCAGACACTAGCTTAAAGGTAAAAGATAAAAACTTTTTTCTTTTCTTCCTTTTTAAAGTTTCGATCCATCTAACCTGTTTTCTTTTTAACAAATTTTTACTCGTTTGACTTGTCAAACATTAAGTTAGATTACATAATAGTTATCAGATGATGACATCGCTTTGCTACATTCTACATTAATGAGTCAATAAAGTGTAAATTTATATATAGATTTTTGATTCTTCATTTAGGAAAATGATGCGCCAGAAGTAGCTGTTGTCAGACTGTTTGCATCTGTGAAGCGCAGTGCAGAATACAATTATGGTGCTTTTGCCCATTGCTTGCAGCACATACCTTCTGAAGTACAAATTCGGGTATTTATCATCCTTACGCATCCTAATAGTTTTACTCATACTGAAATTGTTTATTGTTACAAGGCCTATGTTGCATGTATAATGTATGCGTTATGATTTAGGAAGCTGCTGCTGAAGTCCAAACTCTGCTTGTTTCTGGTAGAAAGCAAGAAGCTCTTCTTCGTGCACAAGAGGGCCACTTGTGGGGTCCCGCACTTGTTCTTGCAGCACAACTTGGTGATCAGGTCCCACCACCCTCTGTCTTCGCACTGGCGTTTTTGACCTGTTAATCAATTGGGTAGAATTTGAAAAAAAAAAAACATACTCATGTTTGAAATGGGTTGAGCATCACCCAAAATGTATTCAAATTGTGTAAAACAGCCAAATGTTGTTTTAAATCAGATATTATGTTATTATAGAAACAATATAGGATTCTTGTTACACTAAAGACAAAAGCGTTTTCTGGTTAATCCAAACCGATCCGACCCGTTTTGACCCTCTCCCCCCCGCCTGATTTTTTTACGGACCATTTTTCATGTTCTTGAGAGAAACTATAATGTCTAATATTTAAATGTCATCAAATTCTAATAAATTATCCGTGATTTTTTTGCAGTCTTATGTGGATACGGTTAAGAAAATGGCTCTTGGTCAGTTGGTACCAGGATCACCGTTGCGGACATTATGTCTGCTTATTGCTGGTCAACCAGCTGATGTATTTGCAGCGGATGCTAGAACAGATGGTGGCGTCCTTGGTGCTGTAAATGTGTCCCAACAACAACCTACACAGGTATTGTTGCTCGTAGTTGGTTTTAGTTATTTAAGTTTGTTTCTCTTGACATACTCTTGCTTATATATTTACAATAGGGTCAACATAGTGTTAACGGTATGCTTGATGATTGGGAGGATAATTTGGCAGTGATAGCTGCCAACAGAACGAAAGATGACGAACTAGTGCTTATTCATCTCGGTGATTGTTTGTGGAAGGAAAGAAGTAATGTAAGTATACATGAATGCATCAGCTTACATGATTTTAATTTAGGGATCTGGTTTGTAACTATTTAAAAATATGATTCAGATTATTGCAGCCCACATTTGCTACTTAGTTGCAGAAGCAAATTTTGAACCGTATTCAGACACTGCTAGATTGTGTCTCCTTGGTGCAGATCATTGGACACGTCCCCGTACATATGCCTCCCCTGAGGCCATTCAGGTCTCACCTCATTTCGTTTTTTTTTTTTAACTAGAATCAATGACACAACCACCACCGGTTAATGGTGTTTAATGACCAAAAAGTAAATTTGGATTGAAGTTGTTATACCAGAATCAGTGACACAATAATAGGTTAATGTTTATTTTAGGATTAATATGTTGAGTCTTTGTTTTGTGTCCTATGTGAGTTGGTTTAGGTTTCTTGTTTTTTAAGTTTGGGTCTTTTATAAATAGCGGGTCAAGTTGTCTGTGTTGATGTAATTCTTTTTTTTCTGGTTTATAAATACAAATAGTCAATCACTGTTGATCACAATTTGTGTTCTGTTCTTTAAGAACAGTACACGAAATCCATTTTTTTACAACAAGTTGAAGAGTCGGCATTATTGGTGGAGGCGAAGCAATCAATTGGGGTTTGATTTGATCAACCATGATTACTCTTCTGTAGTATGCAAACTCGAAATTAACTTGTAAACATAACAAGACATTGACCTGAGTAGACCCACATGACCACCCAAACCTAACTTAAACTACAAGCTAAATCGAAACAAATTTGACTCCGAATATGATTCTTGTAGACCATGACCAAAGCAAACCTATTTAAAAGACTAAACTGACCCTAAAGACACATAACCCATTCGGCCTTTATTCCTTGCACGCCAAGCTTCTTGATTTCACTCACATGATTAATCCAACTGAAGTCTTAGAAAAAGGAATGGGTCACATTTCCTCTAATGCATGGATTTTTATGTACCTCTTTTTCTCGTTGAATTTATTTTGAAGGAAATGAAATTGAAAAACTACAATTGTTGAATTATATTTCTTTCTACCAAAGACTTCTGTTGTTTTCTTTTCTGTTGATTTTATCTTTATATTTCAGCAAAGAGAGAGAAAACTGTTATACATTGTTAGAATTACTAATTTGGTAAAATACAAAACCTTGTGATTTTGTATGCAAACAGAGAACAGAGGTATATGAATATTCAAAGATGCTTGGAAGCTCTCAGTTCACCTTGCTACCATTTCAACCTTATAAACTTTATTATGCACACATGTTGGCTGAAGTCGGAAGATTGTCAGACTCTTTAAAGTAAGTATACTGTATATATACCTTACTTATGCACACATGTTTAAAATATCCTTAATAGTGAACAAAAAAACTATAATATTGCTTTAATATCATATCTTTACTCAGGTACTGTCAAGCTGTCACAAAATCAATAAAAACCGGACGAATCCCTGAGGTAGATATCTGGAGACAGTTGGTTATATCCTTAGAGGATAGGATAAAAATTCACCAACAGGTACTACTATCTTTCTCTAAAATTAAATAAATTAAAAAGAAAAAATTTATATTTATTGTTCATATTTGTACTTTCCGGTTTTGCAGGGTGGGTTTTCTACCGGTAAAATAGTTGGTAAACTGCTCAACCTTTTTGATACCACCGCACAGCGTGTTGTTGGCGGGCTTCCGCCGCCGGTTCCATCAACATCTGGCGGCAGTGCCCAACACGACCACTATCAACAACCACAAAAAGGTTCAAGGGTGTTGACCAGTCAATCAACAATGGCAATGTCATCTTTAGTGCCATCTGCGTCCATGGAGCCAATCAATCAGGCAGATGGAAACAACAAAAATATGATGCATAACCGCAGTGCTTCAGAACCTGCTTTTGTTCGATCTCCCACACAGGTTGTGATAATATACACATTTCTATTATATCTGATTATCCAAGATCACTGTTATACGGGATTAAGTTTTTTAAAATTTGATGTTGGACCAGGATGACACGTTGACGGAAAAGCCTACAGAATCACAAAGTAAGGCATCTGAGAAGACTTCAACGCGTCGTGGGTTCGGTTTAGCAATGTTTCTTGAAAAAACGGTGGGTAAGATTCTACCGTCTCGCCAGGACAAACAGGTACAATTTCTTTCTTTCTTTCTTTTTTTTTCTTAATAAAGCACAACCAAAATGGACCTACTGTATTTGTGCTTGCAGGCAAAGTTGGGGGAGGCTAATAAGTTCTATTATGATGAAAAACTTAAAAGATGGGTGGAAGAAGGTGTTGACCCGTCAGCAGAGGAAGCCACCATTGCTCCACCGCCAACAATGGCAGCTTTCCAAAATGGATCACCCGATTATAGTCTAAAGACCATTTTAACAACTGAATCTACAAGCCCATCTCCCGCTAGTCATACTTCGGGAATCCCATTGATTCCACCTACCACAAACCAATTTTCTGCACGTGCAAGAACCGCGCCTCGAGCAAGGTAAATTGTTATCATCCAATAGATAAAATGACATGTTATGGTATAAAGTCTACACTTTTTATGCTTTTGGTTTACTCAAACTTGTTTTGTTTAAAGTTTATAACACATGTGTCGTTTTTACATGGGCTTTCGACAGGTATGTAGATACTTTCAACAAAGGTGGTGGAAACCAGGCCAACTTATTTCAATCACCTTCCGTTCCTACCATCAACCGGCCCAACCCGAACCCTAACTTCTTTGTTCCAACCGCCGCCCCTGCAGCATCCGAACAGCCAGCTGATACCCAAACTCCCCCCTTGGTTTCTTCTACAACCAGCCAATCAGCAATGAGCATACAAAAGTTTGCATCAATGAATGATATGTCAAAAGGGGGATCTTCATCATCATTGTCAACTTCCACATCATCAAACACCAATCATCCCATATCGCGAAGAACATCATCATGGAGTGGAGGCGCGTTTATGCCAAACAAGACGGGTTTTACTCACTCGTCGAACGAGGAACTTCAAGAAGTTGAACTTTAAAGCAAACAACAAGGGTTATATAATGCTGAAGGGTTACTTAGGTTTTTTTTTTCTTTTTGGAGAGAGGTTTTGTTATATACTCCATGTTAAAAGAGTTGTGAGGTGTTGGAGAGAGGTTTTGTTATATACTCCATGTTAAAAGAGTTGTGAGGTGAGTTCATATTATAACAATCATTACACCCTCAACTCAAGAACACAAAATACTTTTTGTGTTTCTGGTCTTTTTGCAGGGAAGTTGGAAATGTCAAAATGACACAACTAACTAACTAACTAACTACTCACTCACCCAAGCAGAGGCCTAAAGCCCTAGCTTTACTTAGCTTAACTATCGGGCCGACCCTGCACTTACTATATAAATGATACAATGCCTTAAATTACTAAGTGAATTGTACTCGATATTTTAGTAAAAATAATCTTTGTATTATACTTAAAATACCAATTAAGATTAGTTAAGTTGTAAAGGATTAACATTAAATTATCAATTATTAACCAACATGACTCTTGAACAATTATAGAACTCATGTAATAACCACTTATGATGTATATATGATGTATATATGTGTGAACCCTCGGGTGGGCAAAAGTGAAATTGCACTAATTTTGACGTTATTTTACTAATCTCGTGAAAATAACGTTAAAAGTGACGGACGGTTAATCAGGCATCATGTAGTGGCGTTGATAGCTGAAAGATAAGGGTACATGCATCGATCAGCCGGTGTCCCGATGATTGAGTGCTATGTGCCTTATGTCCAAGGCTTGATGCAAAACTACTATCGAGCCGGGGGTCTCACCGGAAGCAGCCTCTCTAACCCTATGGGGTAGAGGTAAGGCTGCCTACATCTTACCCTCCTCAAACCCTACCATAGCTTTGCTATTGGTGGGATATACTGAGTACGATAATGATGATGATGATGATGTAATAAACACTTAAGAGTTTCTTAGAATAGGTTATGTTGTACACTCATTTATCGAGTGGATAGACATAAACAATTTGTTTTCACATCGTTGATAATTCTCATTCTAAAATGGTCAATCATTACTAATACTTCACTTGATCCATGCCAATATTAGGATTCATGTTTTTTTCTCAACCAAGCCCTTACAAGAATGGCAGTTCATTGGCTTATCATCAAGCTCGGTACTTGGTGTCTCTTTCAAAGTTGTTTCATTTATCAACCAAGCCCTTACAAGAGTGGCAATTCATTGGCCTATCGTTAAGCTCAGAACTTGGTGTCTATTTTAAAGTAATCCAAAGCTTCACAAGACTAGCAATTCCTCGGCTTATCGTCAAGTTTGACACTTGGGGTATCTTTTTAGAGTATTTTAACATTCTTCATCAAGTGATAATTGCAACATAACATTTACTTATTAAAAACCGATCACATGTTTAACCAATATTATCAAACTTCAGTTAAGATTCATTGTAAACCAAAATGATACTATGAAAGTTTAGCCAATAATAAACATGATATTACCTATCAAAGTAATAGATACAAACATGATTAAACTAAAACAATCTAACCAATTTGAATGACTAATCTTTGATACTAATGACTTCTTCCACAAGCTTAATATCCTTAATCTTCAAATGTTGAATGAATGAGATAATTCCTTTATTAATGACAGTGAAAGGAGACGGGTGAGTGAATTTAATGGTGTGTAAGGTGTATTGAATGCGAGAGATGGACATTCAATTTATAGGCTGATCAAGGTGCCAAAGCATGGCCATGGTGACTTTTTGTCATGTTGTATTTAATGCTTGATGTCAGATCGTACAATAGAGGTGAACACAACCGTGTTTGGCCGGGCACGGTCGTGGTGACTTCCAGAAGAGTCCAATTTTTTCTTTTTCTCTTATACTTAAACATGGGGTGTGTTTTGGTGAACCATGACCATGTTTAGCTTCAGTTCTTCTAATTTGTCTTTTTCTTTTGCACCTTTACATGGAGTGTGTTTTGGTAAACATGGTTATGTTTAGCTTCAGAATCTTCTATTTTGTTATTTCCTATTGTACTTTCAACATGAGGTGTGTTTTGATTAACATGACCATGTTATGACTTCCTGAATTTTTGTCTTTTCTTCGTATGTCCTAGGCATGACCATTCCTTTATTCACCGTTGGTGTGTTGAGTTTGTTTTCACCGTTTTTCTTCGTATATTAGCTTGTTTTATTCTTTAAGGCTATATTTACCTGTAGATAAAAATTATGATCATTAGTGGTTATTTATTCTAATATAATTGACGATACACATATTTGGAGATATTTTAGTGCCGAAAAATGTATAAATTATTATACTTCAGGATGTTACACGAAGTGTTTAGGGAACATGTACATGCTATACGAGTCATATGCAATTTTATACGATTTGTATACCTTATTTACCACTATTAAACTAAGTCTTGCCTAAAAAACACATACATCTTCACATATCATTTCTCACTTTCATTTCCACTTGTTATCCGGACACATAATTAAAATATCTTTTAATTTTTATATATTTATATTATATATTTTTTGGTAATACATAATAAACTAAACATAGAATGTTTCATCCACTCACCATGTTGGCTTCTGCTCCATTTCGCATATGTGATATCCTATCTAAATAAATGTATTTGCATTTTATATTCACCGTGTGTTTTGTGTTACTTCAGTTCGGTTTCGGCAACCAAAAACCGTTACCAACGGCTTAGCTCACAGTTTGACCTAACAAAGTTTGAAACTGGATTGTGAACACCCTTTAGAGAGGATGGGGCACCGATATGTGTAGGGTGCATGGCTTTCAAACCACATGGCAACACCGTTGTCACCCCATGTGGGTATGGTGCATGGCTTCATTTCTTGACAAAGGTTTGCCACATAATATTGATTCATCTAGGACGTTTATTTTAATTGGAGAACTAAAATACAAACAAAACAAGTTTCATGGTACATGTGGGTAGATGTTGCCAGTGATTTTATGATTTGTAGGTACATGAGGGTAGGCACTACAGGATTGGGCGGTGCATGGGTACCCATCCCCCCATAGGTACTAGTCCCACATAGTTCTATCATAATAAACAGATAAAAAGATAAGTATTTGCATACATTAAGCCCAAGAATATTTGAGATAGGGGTGTTCAAAGTCGGATATCCAAAATTTTGGACATCCGTTCAGGTAGTGAAACGGATATCCGAATGTTAATTTAAAAAAAAATCTCCTCTCCACTTTCTTTTGTAGGTTCCTGGACGTGGATCGTATACGGGAAATCTCTAACAACGCAGGTGCGGAATCCCTGCGTATATAGATACGAGCGTAGATATTGTATAGATTGAATACACGAACAATGAACACGAGCTATAATGTAAACACGTTATATTGAATAACCAAACCCGTGACAGTAGGTCACTGTTACAGAGAACAAAACGAAACAAAACGTAACACCAAAAACCTCTAACCCGTTCTCTGCTGAAACGTTCTATTTAAACACGACAACTTCGCCACTGGCGAAGTTGTCATTAACCTCGCTAGATCAGCAAGTTCGCCATAGCGAACTTGCTGATAACTTCGCTAGTTTACAAAACAAACCATAAACAAACCATTAACTATATTACAGACTCGATAACAAATACTAGACTATGAACTACTGACAAACATGTACCAACAGACTCCCCCTTGGCAGTAGCTTCATATCTTGATCTCTGAGTCTTGTAATCTTGCACTTTCACGCGTGCGCCCCTTCTCTCACACAAACCGACACAACTCCTTGATATTTCCTCGCTTGATCCTTCCAAGCAGGAATGTAGAAGATCTTCTTGTTGTTCAGCACTTCCAGATCAGCCTGCGATAGATTAACAAGATGCATCGGGTCATAAACCCGAAGTACTTCTTGTTCGTCCTCATCTTCCATAACCGCCTCAGCTGTCTCGCAATCCACATACCACCATTTCAGATCTTTCAGTACATTTTGAGGCATAGTTTTCATGGGTACCTCCTTGATACATCGGACTGGTTTGTACTTCATCACCATCCACAGTTTACCATCTGCTCTCATACCTCTTTCTGTATCCTTCACTAATTTTCCCTTTTGTGGCTTTAGCAACTCGAACTTCTTTTCTTTTACTCCTTCTTTCCACATTATCTTCTCAATCATTCTAGCCATATTGTCGTTGCTTCTGTTTATCAGGCCCAACCTGGCCAAGTCCTTTACTTCGCATTCAGGCAATGTGTTGAACGATCTCAACATTCTCTTGAAATATTGAACGCCATCATAACGCTTCACCACAAACAACTTGAGCTGTTCATCATAAATCCAACAAATAATCCCCTTTTTCGCCTCTGCATACCCTTTAATGTTGTAGCTCTTTCTGAACCTGGTTGGAACAGCAGGCTTCTTGGTCTTGACAAACCAATGAGCATATTCTTCCTTCCATCTAGGCTGCTCTTCCCACACCATCTCATCTACCACATTCTTATCCCCAAAATCTGCTCTTTCAACAGCTGGAATCTCATGTTCCACTGCATCATCCACGATCTCTCCTTCTTCCAACACATTTACCACATCAATCTTTTCTCCAATCCTTTCTATCTCCTCCACGGGCAACACGTCATCATCATTCACACAGTCATCATCCTCCTCCTCATCTAAGTCCTTCAAAGCATCGATGACATCTTCAACATCAGCATCGTCATCAACATCCACAACATCATCACCCGCTGCATCAGTTGACTCCCCCTCAGTTGTGGAAGCCCCAAGAGCCTGAGAGGTTCTTGGCAGCTCACCACCTGCACCCGAAGGTGCATTGGGATCATCGTCATGATCTTGTCGTCTCTTTGTTCTCAACTCATCGCCCCTGCAAGTCGTCTCCCCCTGAGATGCCAAGAATTCCTTGAAGGCATCGATAACTCGTCCGTGTTCTACCAGGAGGGCGGCTTGGATTTGATTGGCTTCCACTAGGCGTTCAATGGTCTTCGATTGTTCAGTAACAATACGCTCCAGCGAAGCAATCCGTTCAGAGTCTGAAGCAGGCGATGGAGTTGGTGGAACCTCAGTAGCAGAAGTGACCGCAGGTGGTACCCTAGGTAACCCTGCAGTTGTTGTAATTGTTGATTCGACGAAGCGTGCAACTACCACCGGGGGATCAACCAGTTGGGGTGGTAGCGACACAACTACTGGTGCCGACGCCTCGACCGCAGTAACCTGTGCAGTAGTAGGCAATAGAGACATACCTGACAAGGCAGGCGGAGCAAATCGTACGTACCTTGAAGTCTCCCCCGCTCCAGTGGCCATACCTTGTCGTTCTCGACGTGAGCGTCTCAGCACAACTTGGACTGCCTCTTCCTCATCTTCATCATTTTCATCCTCATCCACAGCCCTCGGCCGCTTACCCGTTGTCCTCTCCCGAGTCACCAACAACCGTCTGGCCTCAGCAAATGTTTCATCCAGCTCGGTTTCAGCTACCGAAGTAGCCGCTGAGGTAGTACCCAAATACTGATTACCCGAGAGATCCATATCGAACAGACCGTGTCCACTGAAAGCAGCATCCAGATCAATGTTTTCAGCAGTAGACACAGCCTGCGATGAAGTAGCTGGCACAGCAGCAGAAGTGACAACAGGCGCAGCAGATACAGCATGAGGTGCTGCCGCCTGATGTTGTTGTGGATCCCTGAACTCATCCCCGCCTGCATGAACATACTCTGGGTTAATTAGATACCCGAAAAGAGGAGTATGCCTGGGACGACGCTCAGGGTTGCTCCGAGCGCTTGACGTCCTGCACTGAGCGAAGATACGCTTAGTGACACACTCAACGTATCGGATTGGGCGTCGTTGCGGTAGAGACGGAGCAATGTGATTGATAATCATCTGCAAGAAGCGCGGATACATAGTGAATCGCTCGCGCGCCGCAGCCCGT